>NC_088224.1:61623809-61696309 GCF_036934945.1 Oncorhynchus masou masou
AACAATATTCATACCAATTTCCATTGTCATTACTGCGCAGTATCATTCACAGAATGTTTCTTCCTGGGTTCTGGCCTTTCTGGGGACTTTTTCCTAGCCACTGTGCTTCTACACCTGCATTGCTTGCTGTTTGGGGTTTAGGCTGGGTTTCTGTACAGCACTTTGTGACATTAGCAATTTGATTGATTGATTGAATGTTGGATGTAAGAGAAAAATTGCTATTTAGACTTTCAACTGGTCCAGGCCTCCTCCTCCTGCTGCTACTACTGCTGCTGCTACTACTACTACTACTACTAAAACCACTACACTATTATTACTACTACTACTACTACTAAAACTACTACACTATTATTACTACTACTACTACTACTACTAAAACTACTACACTATTACTACTACTACTACTACAACTACTACTAAAACTACTAAACTACTACTACTACTGATGCTGCTGTAGTAGTAACTACTAATAATAGTAGTAGCATTAGTAGTAGTAGTAGTACTACTACTGCTATTATTATTACGACTACTACTGTTACTACTACTATTATTATTATGAATACTGCTGATGCTGCTGCTGCTACTACTATTAATTACTACTATTATTACTACTACTACTATTATTATTACGACTACTACTGTTACTACTACTACTATTATTTACTACTATTATTACTACTACTACTATTATTATTACGACTACTACTGTTACTACTACTACTATTATTATTACGAATACTGCTGATTCTGCTGCTGCTACTACTATTAATTACTACTATTATTACTACTACTACTATTATTATTACGACTACTACTGTTACTACTACTACTATTAATTACTACTATTATTACTACTACTACTATTATTATTACGACTACTACTGTTACTACTACTACTATTAATTACTACTATTATTACTACTACTACTACTATTATTATTACGACTACTACTGTTACTACTACTACTATTAATTACTACTATTATTACTACTACTACTACTATTATTATTACGACTACTACTGTTACTACTACTACTATTAATTACTACTATTATTACTACTACTACTATTATTATTACGACTACTACTGTTACTACTACTACTATTAATTACTACTATTATTACTACTACTACTACTATTATTATTACGACTACTACCGTTACTACTACTACTATTATTTACTACTATTTTTACTACTACTACTATTATTACGACTACTACCGTTACTACTACTACTATTATTTACTACTATTATTATTAGTACTACTACTACTTGTCACAGATAATTTAAATAGTTATAAACAACTAAAGTATTTTCTCATAGAAATGTAGAATATTATACACATAACTGCCAATACAGAAAAAACAATGGCATCTGTTAAGAAAACAATACTGAAACAAAGCATTGGAATTGAAATAATACACCTGGTGCATTGAATGTTTTTTCTGGAGTGCCTGCATCCACTTAAATAAATACAACAGTTGAGCAACACAAAATATAAATGCAACGTGGAACAATTTCAAAGATATTAGTTACAGTTCATAGAAGGAAATCATTCAAATTAAATAAATTCATTAGGCCCTAATCTTTGGATTTCACATGAATGGGCAGGGATGCAGTCAAGGGTGGGCCTGGGAGGGTATAGGCCCACCAAATTGGGAGTCAGGTCCACCCACTGGGGATCCAGGCCCAGCCAATCAGAGTTTGTTTTTCCCTGTGTAATGATCATGTTGTTTACACCTGTCTGGTGGATGGATGATCTTGATGAAGGAGAAATGCTCACTAACATATAAACATAGAATAAAAAAATTCTGGGATCTGTTATTTCTGCTCAGGGAAAATGGGAACAACACTTTACATGTTGCGTTTATATTTTTGTTCAGTATATTTATTATGACTATTTACGTCCAAAAATGTCAATACCTATCTCAGATAAAGGTATTGACACCATGTCTACTTTGGAGAAGACTAGATTAGTGCTGCGTGCTAATGATGTTGACAGAGCTCCTTCTCTCAGGGCAGGTGACAGAGATAGAGAGAGAAATAAAGAAAGAGGTTGAACATGAGGGAGAGAGAGAGAGAGAGAGAGAGAGAGAGAGAGAGAGAGAGAACACACATTCCTGTGGGATTACCTTGAATGGTTTGTCAAGTGGATCTCACAAAGGCCTAGAGCTGAGCCCTTTGAAAAGCATCCCAGTCACCTTTCTGTTCTGGGGTTGTGGCTTAATGTTTAACCTCGCTGGCAGATGGAGTGAAAGCGTGTGTTATCAGTCATCACTGCATTACAGAGTGAGGCTGAGCCTGAGTCTGGCCCACTCTGGTCTGTGTGTGTGTGTCTGTGTGTCTGTGTGTGTGTGTGTCAGTGTGTCTTCTAGAGAACTGGAGGCCTGGAGGACCATTCCCTCTCTACGGCACCAGAACAAACAGACCTCTAGTCTAATGGACACCCTTCTACACACACACACACACACACACACACACACACACACACACACACACACACACACACACACACACACACACACACACACACACACACACACACACACACACACACAGGTACTCCCTCCAGCCAAAGCTCCCCACTCAGACCCTGCTATGAGGTAACCCTCCTCTCCACCCAGATTTATGGCTAATCAGGCTGTATCGGCAGTAGTCTGGGCCAGGTTTAGCCCATTACACCATCCACCACACAGGGCCAGGGGGATAGGGGTGGAGGGGTAGCATTCGTTCCCTTTCTGAAGGCAGCTTGACTGCCCCCCTCCACCCACACCCCCATCGTTACTCAACCTTCATCACCGATTCATTCATCGACATCTCCCACCATTTTAGAAAAAGGTAATCGATCTGCTCAGTCTGCTACGCACTGGGATACTGAATTCAAATGAGGCTGGTATGCTGATCTTTATTTACCTCAGTGTTGTTGGTTAGTTGGAGTGTGTGTGTGCGCGTGTGTGTGTGTTTGTGTGCGTACAGTGTGTCTGTGGGCGTGTGTGTGTGTGTGTGTGTGTGTGTGTGTGTGTGTGTGTGTGTGTGTGTGTGTGTGTGTGTGTGTGTGTGTGTGTGTGTGTGTGCACGTGGTTGTGAATGGGACCTATAGTGTTTTAACTGAGTGTATTGACATGTGTCTGTACTGTAGCTATATAGTCTGGGTGGGAGGAGCCTAACGGCAGGTCAATGACCACACTGCCCAATCATAAAGACCGCATGACTTCAACAAAACCACAACAAGACCATCCATACTCAATGCACTCATCCATCCACATGGTAGTCAGTATTTCTGTAGGGCCGGGAGTAAAACCACACCCAACCTAGAGTACATTGTTTCAAACACAATACCACAACCACAGAGTCACGGTTCAGTTACGGTATGACCCTCGCAGACCAGTGACCAACCACGCGGCTGAGGTTGCCTTACATGTGACCACAAACAGGCAAAGAGTGTTCCAAGAGCATTCTCAGAGCGTCCCAAAAGCATTTTCAGAGCGTTCCAAGAGCATTCTCAGAGTGTTCCAAGAGCATTCTCAGAGCGTCGCAAGAGCATTCTCAGAGCGTTCCAAGAGCATTCTCAGAGCGCTGAGAGAGCGTTGAGAGAGCGTTTCATCAGGCCAAGGAGAAGAGAGGTATTAGTGCTGCTCCATCACCTCTAAACAGCCTGTTTAATTATTCACACCTTCCATCTCATGATCCTCCCTAACACACAACAGGAGAAAGATGTGCACTCTACCTCTGTCGATTCTACACTCTGTCATTCCTCAATGTGTTGTTTTTCAACTCTCTCTCTCTCCATCTCGCTCTCCCTCATCATCCTCCTTCTCCCAGTAGTGGTACAGCTCCAGAAGTGGGGGGAGACAGAAACCGTCTCAGAGAGCAGCAGCCATCCAAACAGCCCGGCTGTGTAAATATGCAAATGAGATGGCTAATGACCACCGCCACTTGGCCCCACTAATTAAAACCCATTTGATGCAGAACACTTATCCCCATCCAAATACACAGACAAAGTTTCCCAGGCAGGCAGAGTTATGGCCCTGCTGTTATTTGTCATTCCCCTCCTCCTCCTCGGCCCTCTGTCTCTCCCTGTCCCAGGCTCGTTGAGGGCCTAATGGGGAGAGCTTCATCTAGCCTGACCTACCCATTGTCACAGGGAGCAGAATTTGTGAGTTTTTAGAGTGGTCCACTCATTGATGGGCTGGAGTGGGGGTGGGGACTGGGGGGGGGGGGGACTGGGTGTTTGGCACGTATCCATCTATGCAATCTCCAGACCACTTCGTTAACCCCCTCCCCCCCACACACCTACTCCACCCCACCCCAGTGCCTCGTCAATGCAGCTAGGATGCTGGTTAAAGCGCTGCAAGAGGAGGGTGAGATATGATCCATTTGCCCTCGGAAGTGGGAACAGACTGACCAACAGACAGAGATATGTTCTGGGCCAGATCCATGGAGACATCTCTTTGGCATATACAGTGCCTTGCAAAAGTATTCGGCCCCCTTGAACTTTGCGACCTTTTGCCACATTTCAGGCTTCAAACATAAAGATATAAAACTGTATTTTTTTGTGAAGAATCAACAACAAGTGGGATATTTCAAACTTTTTTAACAAATCAAAAACTGAAAAATTGGGCGTGCAAAATTATTCAGCCCCCTTAAGTTAATACTTTGTAGCGCCACCTTTTGCTGCGATTACAGCTGTAAGTCGCTTGGGGTATGTCAGGACCCGGTTACGAACCTGGGTCTCCGGAGTGAGAAACAGTCACTTAACCAACTGAGCCACGAATAGTCAGCAGAACCCAGAAGATGAGGCAGACACAGCAGTACTTAAGACGGTGTATTTAATAAAGTAAAAAGGAGAAGTCCTTCAATACAAAAATGGCAAATCCAAAAGGTGGTAGGAATAGCACAAAAAAGCCTCAAGAGATACTCAAAAACAAAAACAGTATTCCACAAGAGCATCCACCGGAATCGACAAGAAAACACAGAACTCTAGGGCTGGGTGCTAACATACAAACACAGAGCACAGAACTGAGGGAAACTAAGGGTTTAAATACAATCAGGGGAAACGAGGTACAGGTGCAAATAATAATGGGGAACAAGGGAAAAAACATAAGGTCAAAAAGCACAATGGGGGCATCTAGTGACCAAAACCCGGAACAACCCTGGCCAAATCCTGACAGGGTATGTCTCTATCAGTTTTTTTCCCATTCCTCCTTGCAAAACAGCTCGAGCTCAGTGAGGTTGGATGGAGAGCATTTGTGAACAGCAGTTTTCAGTCCTTTCCACAGATTCTCGATTGGATTCAAGTCTGGACTTTGACTTGGCCATTCTAACACCTGGATATGTTTATTTTTGAACCATTCCATTATAGATTTTGCTTTATGTTTTGGATCATTGTCTTGTTGGAAGACAAATCTCCGTCCCAGTCTCAGGTCTTTTGCAGACTCCATCAGGTTTTCTTCCAGAATGGTCCTGTATTTGGCTCCATCCATCTTCCCATCAATTTTAACCATCTTCCCTGTCCCTGCTGAAGAAAAGCAGGCCCAAACCATGATGCTGCCACCACCATGTTTGACAGTGGGTATGGTGTGTTCAGGGTGATGAGCTGGGTTGCTTTTACGCCAAACATAACGTTTTGCATTGTTGCCAAAAAGTTCAATTTTGGTTTCATCTGACCAGAGCACCTTCTTCCACATGTTTGGTGTGTCTCCCATGTGGCTTGTGGCAAACTTTAAACGACACTTTTTATGGATATCTTTAAGAAATGGCTTTCTTCTTGCCACTCTTCCATAAAGGCCAGATTTGTGCAATATACGACTGATTGTTGTCCTATGGACAGAGTCTCCCACCTCAGCTGTAGATCTCTGCAGTTCATCCAGAGTGATCATGGGCCTCTTGGCTGCATCTCTGATCAGTCTTCTCCTTATATGAGCTGAAAGTTTAGAGGGACGGCCAGGTCTTGGTAGATTTGCAGTGGTCTGATCCTCCTTCCATTTCAATATTATCGCTTGCACAGTGCTCCTTGGGATGTTTAAAGCTTGGGAAATCTTTTTGTATCCAAATCCGGCTTTAAACTTCTTCACAACAGTATCTCGGACCTGCCTGGTGTGTTCCTTCTTCTTCATGAAGCTCTCTGCGCTTTTAACGGACCTCTGAGACTATCACAGTGCAGGTGCATTTATACGGAGACTTGATTACACACAGGTGGATTGTATTTATCATCATTAGTCATTTAGGTCAACATTGGATCATTCAGAGATCCTCACTGAACTTCTGGAGAGAGTTTGCTGCACTGAAAGTAAAGGGGCTGAATAATTTTGCACGCCCAATTTTTCAGTTTTTGATTTGTTAAAAAAGTTTGAAATATCCAAAAAATGTCGTTCCACTTCATGATTGTTTCCCACTTGTTGATTCTTCACAAAAAAATACAGTTTTATAT
The DNA here is from genome assembly GCF_036934945.1 of Oncorhynchus masou masou. Lineage (NCBI taxonomy): Eukaryota > Metazoa > Chordata > Actinopteri > Salmoniformes > Salmonidae > Oncorhynchus > Oncorhynchus masou. Next base: position 61,630,243 of record NC_088224.1, read on the forward strand.
CTTTATGTTTGAAGCCTGAAATGTGGCAAAAGGTCGCAAAGTTCAAGGGGGCCGAATACTTTCGCAAGGCACTGTATCTCTTACAAATGCTTTTATGCTTCTACATATTCTCCCATGTCTGATGGCTCCTCTACTAAATCCATTCCCTGTACCTTTCCTGTACCTCCTCATCCCTCTCATCCTCCCCTTCCTACCCCTCTCCTGACTCCTGCTACAGGCCTGTTCCCTGTCTCTGCAAGAGGAACCATGGTGGGAGAGAGTAAGCGAGGGAGAGAGAGGAGGAGAGTTACTAGTCAACTCAGCCCAGAGGAGAAACCGGATAGGGCCACTTTAAAAATCGCTTAACACGTCGGACACAAAGACAGCAGAGAAACCTGACCTGTGTTTGATTTGAGTGTCAGGGTGGGAGGCACTAATCTGTGGACACCACGGGCCCAGGTGGCGAAACAATCAGAGACAGGACCCTCAGTAAATTACACACACACACACACACACACACACACACACACACACACACACACACACACACACACACACACACAGTAGTAAGAGTGTGTGGCTAGAGTGATGCAGAGCATGGGGTCATTTTACTAGCCAGGATAAAGACAAGGTGGATCAGATTTCCTTCTTGTGTTTCCTTCTCAACCCTTTCACTCTCTTTTCCACTAGTCACTGGCACACACCCCTCAGTGACAGAATAGAGGAGAGGAGATGAATGGAGGGGAAGGGAAGGAGAGGAAGGGATATAAAGGTAGGGATGGGAAAGGAGAGGAAGGGAGAGGAGAGGAGAAGAAAGGAGAGGAGACAGGAAAGGGGAGAGGAGAGGACAGGAAGGGAGAGTAGGGAAAGGAGAAGAGAGGAGAGAGGAAAGTAGGGGAGGGGAGAGGACAGGACAGGACAGGAAGGGAGAGTAGGGAAAGGAGAAGAGAGGAAAGGAGGGGAGGGGAGAGGACAGGACAGGAAGGGAGAGTAGGGAAAGGAGGAGAGAGGAAAGGAGGGGAGGGCACAGGACAGGACAGGAAGGGAGAGTAGGGAAAGGAGAAGAGAGGAAAGGAGGGGAGGGGAGAGGACAGGAAGGGAGAGTAGGGAAAGGAGAAGAGAGGAAAGGAGGGGAGGGGAGAGGACAGGACAGGAAGGTAGAGTAGGGAAAGGAGAAGTGAGGAGAGAGGAAATGAGGGGAGGGGAGAGGAGAAGACAGGACAGGACAGGAAGGTAGAGTAGGGAAAGGAGGAGAGAGGAAAGGAGGAGAGGGGACAGGACAGGAAGGTAGAGTAGGGAAAGGAGGAGAGAGGAAAGGAGGGGAGGGGACAGGACAGGAAGGGAGAGTAGGGAAAGGAGAAGAGAGGAAAGGAGGGGAGAGGACAGGACAGGACAGGAAGGTAGAGAAGGGAAAGGAGAAGAGAGGAAAGGAGGGGAGGGGACAGGACAGGACAGGAAGGGAGAGTAGGGAAAGGAGGAGAGAGGAAAGGAGGGGAGGGGAGAGGACAAGACGGGAAGGTAGAGTAGGGAAAGGAGGAGAGAGGAAAGGAGGGGAGGGGAGAGGACAGGACAGGAAGGTAGAGTAGGGAAAGGAGAAGAGAGGAAAGGAGGGGAGGGGACAGGACAGGACAGGAAGGGAGAGTAGGGAAAGGAGAAGAGAGGAAAGGAGGGGAGGGGAGAAGACAGGACAGGACAGGAAGGGAGAGTAGGGAAAGGAGGAGAGAGGAAAGGAGGGGAGGGGAGAGGAGGACACACACAACTTCCACCAGCCGTAACTGTATCCCTCCATAAACATCCCTGTGCCTACTTATCCCTATATTAACCTTAATATGATATTTAATAATGTCAATCAAACTTGTGAGCAAATACACACAGACACAAATAAACATGTTCAATACATACAAATACACAGCCAGTTCATCTACCCTGGCACAGCTAAGATAAAAACAACTATTCATGACACATGAGAGCTCTCATAGACTGTCACCTCCGGAAACACTACAGCTCGTATTATTTTTCTAATCTTATTAACAAACCAGCGTTGAGAAGTGTAGTGTAAATCTATAGCTGTACTTGGCCTGAGGGAGATTGAGAGGGAGAGAGGGGGGGGAATACAGAATACAGTATACATACAGTGCATTCAGACCCCTTAACTTTTTCCGCATTCTGTTAGATGACAGCCGTATTCTAAAATTGATTCAATAGTTTTTCCCCCTCATCAATCTGCACACAATATCCCAGAATGACAAAGCTTTAAAAAAATATTTAAAAAATGAAAATAGACATTTACATAAGTATTCAGACCCTTTACTCATACTTTGCTGAAGCACCTTTGGCAGCGAGTCTTCTTGGGTATGACGCTACAAGCTTGGCACACCTGTATTTGGTGAGTTTCTCCCATTCTTTTCTGCAGATTCTCTCAAGCTCTGTCAGTGTCACGTCGTGTATGTAGGTGGCAAGGAAGTCAAGCGCAGGAGAATTTAACTTGGTATAATTGGAGTATTTTAATAACTTAAAACAAACTCCATAACCAAAGTCCATAATAAAATAAATGTGGGTACAAGAACCCGTCGCACACAAATCCATAAAACATAACAATAAACAATCTCTGACAAGGACATGAGGGGAAACAGAGGGTTAAATACACAACACTTAATGAATGGGATTGGAACTGGCCCGCTCCAGTTGTCCTTGGGGACGACCCGGAGGACGAGGCGCAGGGCGAACCGGATGGAGACGGTGGAACTCTCGTAGCAGGGAAGAATCTAACACGTCCTCCTCCGGAACCCAGCATCTCTCCTCCGGACCGTATCCCTCCCAGTCCACGAGGTACTGAAGGCCCCTCGCCCGACGTCTTGAATCCAGGATGGATCGAAAGGAGTACGCCGGGACCCCCTCAATATCCAGAGGGGGCAGAGGAACCTCCCGCACCTCAGCCTCATGGAGCGGGCCAGTCACCACCGGCCTGAGGAGAGACACATGGAACGAGGGGTTAATATGGTAATCGGGGGAAGCTGTAACCTATAACACACATCGTTCACTCTCCTCAGGACTTTAAATGGCCCCACAAAACACGGACCCAGCTTCCGGCAAGGCAGGCGGAGGGGCAGGTTTCTGGTCGAGAACCAGACCCTGTCCTCCGGTGCGAACACCTTGGCCTCACTGCAGTGACGGTACGCTGAAGGTGGACATGGGCGGCGTCCCATGTTACCTCCGTGCGCTGGAACCAGCCGTCCACCGCAGGAGCCTCTGTCTGACTCGGATGCCATGGAGCCAGAACCGGCTGATACCCCAATACACACTGAAATGGAGAAAGGTTAGTGGAGGAGTGGAGGAGCGAGTTCTGGGCCGTCTCTGCCCAGGGCCCGAACGCCGCCCACTCCCCCGGCCGGTCCTGGCAATAAGACCTCAGGAACCTACCCCCATACTGGTTAACTCTCTCTACCTGCCCGTTACTCTCGGGTTGAAAACCTGAGATAAGGCTGACCGAGACCCCCAGATGACACATGAATGCCTTCCAGACCCTTGATGTAAATGGGGACCCCGATCAGACACTATATCCTCAGGCACCCCGTAGTGCCGTAAGACGTGTGTAAACAGGGCCTCCACACTCTGTAGGGCCGTAGGGAGACCGGGCAAAGGGAGGAGACAACAGGACTTAGAAAAACAATCCACAACGACCAGGATCATGGTGTTACCCTGTGAAGGTGGAAGATTGGTTATAAAATCTGCTGACAGGTGTGACCACGGCCGCTGTGGAACGGGTAAGGGTTGTAACTTACCTCTGGGTAGGTGTCTAGGAGCCTTGCACTGGGTGCACACTGAGAAGGAGGATACATAAACCCTTACGTCTCTTTCTAAAGTGGGCCACCAGTACCTCCCACCAAGACGGCGCACCGTCCAACCGATCCCAGGATGACCAGAGGAGGGAGACGTGTGAGCCCAATAGATCAGCCAATTGCGGACAGCAGACGGAACGTACAGACGCCCAGCTGGACACTGGGGGGGAGAGGGCTCTGCACGTGACGCCCGCTCAATGACCGCGTCCAGCTCCCACACTACCGGCGCCACCAAGCAAGACGCTGGGAGTATGGGAGTGGGATCCATGGACCAATCCTCTGTGTCGTACAGCCGGGACAGTGCGTCTGCCTTGACGTTCTGGGAGCCTGGTTTGTAAGAGAGGGTGAACACAAAACGGGTGAAAAACATGGCCCACCTTGCCTGACGAGTATTCATTCTCCTCGCTGCCCGGAAGTACTCCAGATTGCAGTGGTCATTCCAGATGAGAAAGGGGTGTTTAGCCCCCTCAAGCCGATGTCTCCACACCTTCAAAACTTTAACGACAGCCAACAGCTCCCGGTCCCTCACATCATAGTTTCGCTCCGCCAGGTTGAGTGTCTTAGAGAAGAAAGCACAGCGGCAGAGTTTTGGTGGAGTACCCAAGCGCTGAGATAGCACAGCTCCTATCCCAGCCTCGGAGGCGTCCACCTCCACTATGAAGACCAAAGAGGGATCCGGATGCGCCAACACAGGAGCCGAGGTAAACAGAGCCTTCAAGTGTCTAAAAGCCCCGCCCACCCCAGCTGACCACTGCAAGCGCACCGGGCCCTCCTTCAGCAGTGAGGTAATGGGAGCATCCACCTGACCAAAACCCTGGATAAACCTCCGGTAGTAGTTGGCAAACCCTAAGAATCGCTGCACATCCTTCACCGTGGTGGGAGTCGGCCAATTACGCACGGCTGCAATGAGGTTACTCTCCATCTCCACTCCTGACGTGGAAATGCGATGCCCTAGGAAGGAGAAGGACTGTTGAAAGAACAAGCATTTCTCAGCCTTCACATACAGGTCATGCTCCAACAGGCGACCAAGCACCTTGCACACCAGGGACACATGCTCTGCGTCTGTAGTGGAGTATATCAGAATGTCATCGGTATACACCACTACACCCTGCCTGTGCAGGTCCCTGAAAATCTCGTCTACAAAGGATTGGAAGACTGATGGAGCATTCATCAACCCGTACGGCATGACGAGGTACTCATAATGCCCTGAGGTGGTACTAAATGCCGTCTTCCACTCGTCTCACTCTCGGATACGCACCAGGTTGTACGCACTCCTGAGATCCAGTTTAGTGAAGAAGCGCGCCCCGTGCATTGACTCAATCGCCGTGGTGATAAGAGGTAGCTGGTAACTGTACCTCAGCGTGATTTGATTTAGACCTCGATAATCAATGCACAGGCGCAGACCTCCATCCTTCTTCTTCACAAAAAAGAAACTCAAGGAGACGGGTGAAGTGGTGGACCGAATGTACCCCTGATGCAGGGATTCGGAGACATATGTCTCCATAGCCACCGTCTCCGCTTGCGACAGGGGAGAGCCAAATAGGCATATTCTGGGGGGATGCGCACGGTGGAGACCTGGACTGGACTTTTCATCGTAGTAGCACCAACGGAAACCCCTAAACACCTACTTAATAAGCACTCCTGTGACCACCCTGTGAGAGCCCTCTGTGGCCAAGAAATAGTGAGGTTATGATAAGCTAACCAGGGTAGGCCTAGCACCACTGGATACTCAGGAGAGTCAATAAGGAAAAGACTAATCTTTTCTGTGTGACCCTCCCACGTCACCATACTCAAAGAAGCGGTGGTCTCCCTGATAAGCCCTGACCCTAATGGTCAACTATCTAAGGCGTGAATGGGGAAAGGTACATGCAGGGGAACAATAGGAGTCCCTAAACTATAAGCTAACACTTTGTCAATGAAATTCCCAGCCGTGCCTGAATCTACTAGCGCCTTATGCTGGGAATGAGGGGAGAAAAATCAGGAAAAGTGACAGACACAAATATATGCGCGACAGAGGGCTCTGGGTGAGAATGGTGCCAACTCACCTGGGGTGACGCAAGAGCGCCCTGCCTGCTGCCTCGATTCCCAGAGGAACCAACCCGGCACCGAACCGCAGTGTGTACTCTGAGGCCAAAGATGATGCACGAGCAGGAACCCCCTCCAGTCTCCCTGCGCACCGGCCCTCCCAGCTCCATGGGTATCGGAGAGGGGGTGCAGGAGGATGGAACCACTAGACCCTGATCTGGACGTCCGCGAGTAGCCAGCATGTTGTCCAGCCGGATGGACAGGTCCACCAGCTGGTCGAAGGTGAGGGTAGTGTCTCTGCAGGCCAGCTCCTGACGGACATCCTCGCGTAGACTGCAGTGGTAATTGTCTATCACGGCCCTGTTGTTCCATCCCGCGCAGGCAGCCAGGGTCCTAAACTCCAGAGCAAACTCCTGCGTGCTCCTCGTCTCCTGCCTCAGATGATAGAGACGCTCACCTGCCACTCTGCCCTCGGGTGGGTGGTCGAAAACTGTGTAAACTCCTCAAAATGGTCCAACATCTTCCCCTCCACACAGGGCGCTGGCCAACTCCAGTGCTTTCCCGGTGAGGCACGAGACGAGGGCAAAAACCTTCTCATGGTTCGATGGAGCTGGTTGGACCGTGGCCAAATATAGGTTTAATTGGAGGATGAAACCCTGGTAGTTGGCAGCACTTCCGTCATACCCCTGTGGCATGGGTAGACGGATCCCACTGGGTTCAGGTGGTAAAGGGTCGCCCAGAATAGACCCCGGTTGTGCTGGTGGAGGCACTGGAAGAACTCCCGGTCTCTCACAGCGTCCATATTCTGGACAACGCGATCCATGGCGAAGGTGGTAAAGCTTCTCCGCATGCTCCTGGACGCGTTCCTCCACCCCCATGTCCGGGTTATTTTCTCCTGCTGACTTCATATTAGGGTCAAAGATTCTGTCACGTCGTGTATATAGGTGGCAGGGAAGTTAAGCGCAGGAGAATTAAACTTGGTGTAATTGGAGGATTTTAATAACTTAAAACATAAACTCCAAAACCAAAGTCCATAATAAAATAAATGTGGGTACAAGAACCCGTCGCACACCAATCCATAAAACACGAACATAACAATAAACAATCTCTGACAAGGACATGAGGGGAAACAGAGGGTTAAATACACAACACTTAATGAATGGGATTGGAACCAGGTGTGTAAGAAGACCAGACAAAACCAATGGAAAATTAAACATAGATCAATGATGGCCAGAAGACCGGTGACGTCGACCGCCGAGCACTGCCCAAACAAGGAGAGGCATCGACTTCGGCAGAAGTCGTGACAGTCAGGTTGGATGGGGAGCGTTAGTGCACAGCTGTTTTCAGGTTTCTCCAGAGATGATAGATCGGGTTCAAGTCCGGGCTCTGGCTGGGCCACTCAAATACATTCAGAGACTTATCCCGAAGTCACTCCTGCCTTGTCTTGGCTGTGTGCTTAGGGTCGTTGTCCTGTTGGCATGTGAACCTTAGACCCAGTCTGAGGCTCTGGAGCAAGTTTTCATCAAGGATCTCTCTCTACTTTGCTCCGTTCATCTTTGCCTCGATCCTAACTAGTCTCTCAGTCCCTGTCGCTGAAAAACATTCTCACAGCATGATGCTGGCCTCTCTAACATAAAGGCCTGATTGGTGGTGTGTTGCAGAGATGGTTGTCCTTCTGGAAGGTTCTCCCATCTCCACAGAGGACCTCTAGAGCTCTGTCAGAGTGACCATCAGTTTCTTGGTCACCTAGAGCTCTGTCAGAGTGACCATCAGGTTCTTGGTCGTCAGGTTCTTTTGGTACCCTTCCCCAGATCTGTGCCTCGACACAATCCTGTCTCAGAGCTCTGTGGACAATTCCTTCGACCTCATGGCTTGGGTTTTGCTCTGACGTGCACTGTCAACTGTAGGACCTTATATAGACAGGTGTGCGCCTTTCCAAATCATGTCCAATCATTTCAATTTAACACAGGTGGACTCCAATCAAGTTGTAGAAACATCTCAAGAATGATCAATGTAACCCAGATGCACCTGAGCTCAACAGGTCAACATATAGATGTTTACACACACACACACACATGTATGCACACAGAGAGAGAGAGAGAGAGAGAGAGAGAAAGAAAGAAAAATTGTGTGTTCCACTCTGAGGGAAAGGGGCACTTCCCTTGAGGATCTCCCCTTCCCTCCCTCCCCTCTAATAACCTCTTCCACCCCCCTCTCCCTCCCCGGGCCAGGCTTTTGTAATGGGATACTCACTGTTATTTCTGCTGAATAAAATAAATCCAACTAATTAACATGTTAACATGATTGATGGGCCCTGATTCTGCAGGGAGCAGGATCGTCTGTCTGTGCACAAGCTGCCCTTCCCTATACTGCTCCACCTGCAAAGAAAAGAGAAGGATCCTAGATTTGAAAGGGAGGGATGTAAACATACAGACCAAGGCCTGGTGTCACAATAGCAATGGAACTTAATTAAGCTTTGGGGTGTTTTAACGAATGGTTTTAACGAATGGTCGCTATGTGCGTCGTTGGAGCATTTGTCGATATTTGTAGGATGGAAAGAAAGGGAACTCTCTGCTCTCGGACCAGCTTTCTCCATTCCAATCTTACCATAACATTATAATTATTTCCCAGTACTGACAACGGATCAGCTCCTAGAGAGATATTACCTCCAACACTGCAAATATTGAGATGGCTTATTCTAATGTTTAATCAAGAAAAATGCACAAATGCACAGATCATTGCGTACATGTTAGGCTACACATCCTGAAATATATTGAGACAAATTAGAGAAAGTAGCCTACAAGTAGCAACATATGACTCAATTGTAGTCACAGGAGAGGAGTGAGTCTTTGGTATGTAGTTCATCCATGAGGTGCTCTTTGATCATGGGATGAGAATACAACAATACGTTGATGCTGGATAGTGATCAATGCAAGCAAAGCCTTTGTGCAAAACAAACATCCAGAAGCAGTCGCCCTGATGAAGGCTGCTGTAGCTGCGACGCGTCGGTGTTGTTTTTATCATTGCCATGTATAAACCATAAAACAATAACGGATTCCCACCACATGAGAGTGACATATTACTTCTGTAAGTTTGTTTTTGTTTTATTTGGTTTGTTTGTATCAATTGCAAAGACATGGGCAACTTTGTATATGTAGTCAACTTTGTTCGAAAGTTATCGTCGGTCACAGAACCAGCGCTTTCAAGTGCAACGTTAATAACGATGGTGTTGGGAAACAGCTCCGAGATTTAACGATGCTCTCACAAAGGTTCTAACGATGAACTTCGCCTTAATATGCTTGTGGGAAACTGAGCCCTGGTGTATAGGAGGAAGAAGAGGAGGAAAGGTAAAAGAGAGGCAATCGTGAAAACATGTTGATATTACACTTTAAGGTTATCATTATTCATGTGTAATTATGTTTTGATCAGTTTGTCCACATTTGAGTTTGAGAAGGTCTGGGCAGATGATTAATATCCTAGTTGACATTCAACTGGGAAATGTAGTCCCTGGCATTTACACCAGTCTGTCAATGTCTAATAATAAGATACATCAACCGGGTTCAGTGCTGAACCTCATTCTGCTATACACCACAACAGTCTATGTCATCAAAACCCTGTTCCCCAGAGAAAGAACTTAAACCTAACCCCAACCTCATGGGGCCCTGATGTGCTGGAGTCCCTGTTTCTGTGTGTCCCCTGAACTGGGACCACTGTGCAGGCCCTGCCTCTCTCTGTGTAATATCACAGCACACTGCAGATGGCCAACGTTCCTTAGTAGAACTACATAGAACCCCTTTCACCAGTCGAACACAACACAAAGCAGATTCATGAACAAGTATCAAAGGAAAGCATGGATGAATTTGAATGACTATGAATTATCATCACCAGACAAAATGCTGGGTAGAAGAAAGAAGGTGAAGTGAAACCCTGCTTTAAGAGGTGAACATTAAACATAACAACTACGGGAGAATATCTAGAATCTACAGTAAATGGGTCTACAGTGTTAGAGTGTAATAGTATCACAGCAAATCATCTGCCTGAAGCCTAAAGCACAAACACTCAAAAAGCAAATATCCATGTATCCTATGGTAACAAACGTACTAGAGAAAACCCCTGAACCTGAGGGAAATGATTGCTGGATGTGGGACTAACCTCAAAGACATGGGATGTGAGATGTGAATGTGTGTTGTACAAGACTGTTTGTACTGTAACTTGACGGTATTCCCGTGCATGGGCCAAGAATGTGTGAAATAGTGTGTGTGTGTGTGTGTGTGTGTGTGTGTGTGTGTGTGTGTGTGTGTGTGTGTGTGTGTGTGTGTGTGTGTGTGTGTGTAAGTATGTATGCGTGCATACTATCTACAGTTGAAGTCGCTAGTTTACATACACCTTAGCCAAATACATTTAAACCAGTTTTTCACAATTCCTGACATTTCATCCTATAACAAATTCCTTGACTTAGGTCAGTTAGGATCACCACTTTATTTTAAGAATGTGAAATGACAGAATAATAGTAGAGAGAATGATTTATTTCAGCTTTAATTTTTTACATCACGTTCCCAGTGGGACAAAAGTTGACATACACTCAGTTAATATTTGGTAGCAAATGTTTTGGGTAGCCTTCCACAAGCTTCCACAATAAGTTGGGTGAATTTTGGCCCATTCCTCCTGACAGAGTTGGTGTAACTGTGTCAGGTTTGTAGTCCTCCTTGCTCACATATGCTTTTTCAATTCTGCCCAAAAATATTCTATAGGATTGAGGTCTGGGCTTTGTGATGGCCACTCCAATAGCTTGACTTTGTTGTCCTTAAGCCATTTTGCCACAACTTTGGAAGTATGCTTGGGGTCATTGTTCATTTGGAAGACCCATTTGCGACCAAGCTTTAACTTCCTGACAGATGTCTTGAGATGTTGCTTCAATATATCCACATCATTTTCCTTCCTTAATTGTCCTTCCACACCAGTCCCTCCTGCAGCAAAGCACCCCCACAACATGATGCTGCCACCCCCATGCTTCACAGTTGGGATGGTGTTCTTCTGCTTGCAAGCCTCCCCTTATTCCTCCAAACCTAACGATGATCATTATGGTCAAACCGTTCTATTTTTGTTTCATCAGACCAGAGGACATTTCTCAAAAAGTACGATCTTTGTCCCCATGTGCAGTTGCAAACCATAGTCTAGTTTTTTTATGGTGGTTTTGGAGCAGTGGCTTCTTCCTCGCTGAGTGGCTTTTCAGGTTATGTCGATATAGGACTCGTTTTACTGTGGATATAGGATGAACCAGACTTGTGAAGTCTACCATTTTTTTTCTGGGGTCTTGGCTGATTTCTTTTGATTTTCACATGATGTCAAGCAAAGAGGGACTGAGTTTTAAGGTAGGTCTTGAAATACATTCACAAGTACACCGCCAATTGACTCAAATTATGTCAATTAGCATATGTCAATTAGCCTAAAGCCAAATCTAATCTGTCTGTAAACATTTGTTGGAAAAATGACTTGTGTCATGTACAAAGTAGATGTCCTAACCGACTTGCTATAAAACTATAGTTTGTTAAAATTAACAAGACATTTGTGGAGATGTTGAAAAACAAGTTTTAAGGACTCCAACCCAAGTGTATGTAAACTTCCTTCTTCAACTGTATATGCTCATGTGTGTGTCTATTTGTGTGTGTGTATGTGTGTGTGTGCGTATGCACAGAGTAGCCCTCTTATATGTCCTAACCTGTCTGGATCTCTTTCATTCCCGCTATCCTCCTTTGAGTTGTTCTGGGAACAATAGAGAACAGAAAGGAGTGGGTGTCTGTCTGTCAGGCCAGTGCGGCCCGGTTTTATCAATGAATTAATCAATAGTGACACAGCACTACATCCTTCTTCCTTCCTCGTTATTTTAATTAGCCATTTATATGGATTCCCCCATCCCACCCCTCTCTCTTTGTATTTGATTAACACATTAACATGCGCTCAATAAAGAGAGCAAGGACGTCAAGATGGCCGCCGCATGGCTGGTCACTTTGTAGTTTGTCCGTCTTCCTTCCTCTGACCCTCCCTCTCTCTCCACGCTCCGCCACTCCACTTCTGGGAAAGTCAAAACTAATTTGAGGTAATTTATGCAAATGAGCGAGAGGAGGTGCGTTCAGGTGGCTATGCTAAAGAGGGTCCGGTTGGTTTATGAGCACGCATACACAAGTACGGAAACGTACTACACACACAACACACACACACTTACACACACACACACACACACGTGACAAATTATCACACACACTCACAGAAACATACTCGAATTTGTACTCTCCCCCAGCACACAATGACATAAACTGTCCTCGCCAAAAACCTGCATAGATGCCTCGATACACAAACCCTCTTTCACAAAACCTCACACCTTCACTGGAAATTGAAACACACCTGAACACATGGCCCAGCCATTAGAAGATAGTGTGTAAAGCTTTAAAAAACAGTTACACTTGGTAACAGAACATGTACTACTTTCAAATATGTAAGTGACAATGCGTATGTGTGTGTGTGTGGGTGTGTGTGTGTGTGTGTGTGTGTAGTGTGGTGATGAGGTGAGACTGATGAAGCCCACAGCTCATATAATATAGCACCATGTGCAACTCATATGTTGGCCTTTTGTTAATAGGAGTCGCTCATCAAACCCTGTACCCCACCATCACCCCCCCCCCCCCAAACTACAGCAGCACCCCGCCAGACTACCACCTCATCCCCCACTCCACCAACGCCTGCATGTTAAGGTGATTGACACTTTCCAGATTGCCAGATTGTTCTCAGAATAACGGAGCAATGACATCACACCCATTACAGCCTCTAAATATAATCACACACGCTTTATGAGTGGCAAGTGTGTAAACATGCATGTTCTCATCAGTGTGTGCGAGTGTGTGTGTGAGTGAAAGAGTGTCAGTGTATGATTTTGTACACAGTATGCACAGTCTATGCTGCTGCAAGACATGACCCCCTTCTCCACCGGAAACAGAACACTGAGGTAATGGTGCTAAAAATAACCAATGAAAAATGTATCAACTAAAGAAACTTTATGAATGCCTGATAAATAATTAATTAGGAAGGAGTGGCCAGATGGTGAAAGGGGATAGGAGTGGCTCCAGTTGCTAAAAGGGGGAGGGCCATAGTTAGCGAAAGGCTGGAGTTAGTCTGTGATGTAGGAAGTGCCTGTGGTGCAGAGAGAGTGGATTGGTGGATTGACAGACGGAATCGATGGGACTGTGTTTGTTCATAGGGGTTACTGTATGCTGTGGGAGGGGTCCCTGCAGGACTCCCCCCGCAACACACACACACACACACACACACACACACCCTCATCTCCCTCCACCCTTGTTGTAATGAGAGCCAGGCACACACATGTCTGAGGGGCTGCTGCTGGGGGAGCGAGGCCCGGGCCCCTACCCGGCCTGTCTGGCCAACACATTGTAATTTACGAGCTTTCCGAGATGTCACGTTGAGATCTCAATTAAGCGGGCTACACAGCCGCTCGGCACCGCCTCTGGCCCAGACCCACAGTGTGTAATGCTGCACGGCAACAGAGCTCCCTGTCTCCCAGTCCCAGTTCTATTGAGGCCACAGCAACAGAGAACACCAACAGTAAATATTTGAGGTAAGAAACAAAGAGGAGAGGGGGGATTATTTTAGTCTCAGTTTGAAAACATGACATTGTGATTAAAAGTCAGGGCTGTCTGGGAAGCCACTTTACTCACTCGATGAAGCCCTCGATAGAGGCTCGGTGAGGAGCAGACACACGAGCACACGCACGCCCACAAGCACACGCACACCTGTACGCATACACACACACACACACATGTGCAGACACCCACCCACACACTTATATACACACAAACAAAAAACAAACACACCCACACAACAGACCACTGAGAGAAGTGAAGACAAAACTAAACATTGTTAATGAGAGGAGAAATAGCACAAAGCCAAAAGGAGATTGAGAGAATGCAAGAACAAAAGAACGAGATAACGATAAAACGAGTGCACGTGTGACTGAGAGCAGGGCATAAAAACCCATAGACTTTAACTACTGTTCTCTGATCAGATCCATATGTCCCTTGGCCTGGGCATCATACATTCTCCTGCTCCTAACAAGCCAGTCCTTAATGATACCAGACACATTTTACAAGGACTATATTATATTGATGGCTGTTGAGCCACGGTGCTGTTTAGCTTACCAGAAATCTGAAATGGTAGGCAGTTGGGCGGGGGGTTGCGTAACTGCCTATCATTTCAGATTTCTGGCAAGCTAAATAGCACCGTGGCTCAACAGCCATCAATATAATATAGTCCACACAGAGCCAGAGCCACAGCACAGCCACGTCACAGATCCCCTTCCAGGTTTGGATTACCAAAGCCCTCTGCTTGCGCTCTCTCAGCTACACATGTAGGATCTTCATTTGATCACTCTGTTGTCACTGAGAGCTAATAGCCTAACCGCTGATCAATAAGTAATACAGCAGAGGAAAGGTGTGAATGGACTAAACGTTGAAATCGTTTAGCTGCAGGATTATTTTGCTGCGACAATATTAGTCAAAATTACATTCAACACCTGTAGCTGTTTCTGGGATAGCTTTGGTCTTATAGAGTGGTAACGCCACTGACCACAACACGGGAACGGATGGAATGCATAGGCATGAGTAGTATTGCATTACTTGCAGGTAGTAGTCATCAATCAGTCAATCAAAGTCAACAATCACCACTCACTGTTGAGGTGGTTTTGTGCTCAGTGTGTTGGACTTGGGTCATGTTCAGTAGGGCACACTGTAACAAAATGTTTTAACGGTTCTGGCCATGACCCAGGGCCACATAATGTGTGGTTGATGCTGTGTGTTGGGTGAAGTCGTTAGATACGGTCGGTGGCAGGCAGCCTGGCAGGGTACCATCAGGAAGCCCTGGTCCTCCACACAGAGATCACTGGACATGGTCGTGGGTGTGGCACTCGCCAAAATGAATGCCACTGATTGGCTATGATCCTAACGAGCTGCAATTATAGTGAATCCACTGTTACTGCCTGGCTTTAACGAGCAAGTCATCACACAGCCCACCATTATCATCAACATAAAAATTAAACACAACTCCAGCCTTTTAAATGTTCTCATGTGTGAGGCCCTCCCATGCAGGACACTGGTAGACAGACAGACAGACAGACAGACAGACAGACAGACAGACAGACAGACAGACAGACAGACAGACAGACAGACAGACAGACAGACAGACAGACAGAGGCTGGCCACTAGGGGTGAAACGGTACGTGTAATCGTACTGAACCGTTCGGTACAGAGTCCCCTGTGCATGGTTCTGTACGCACTGCGAACCGAACACTACCATATTCATATATTATGGCTAGGATTGCCTGCAATGACAACAAACTCAGTCCAATCATGCTGTGACACACCGCCCCAGACCATGATGGACCCTCCACCTCCAAATCGATCCTGCTCCCGAGTACAGGACTCGGTGTAACGCTCATTCCTTTGACGATAAATGCGAATCCTACCATCACCCCTGGTGAGACAAAACCGCGACTCGTCAGTGAAGATCGCTTTTTGACAGTCCTGTCTGGTCCAGCGATGGTGGGTTTGTGCCCATAGGCAACGTTGTTGCCGGTGATGTCTGCTGAGGACCTGCCTTACAACAGACCTACAAGCCCGCAGTCCAGCCTCTCTCAGCCTATTGCGGAAAATCTGAGCACTGATGGAGGGATTGTGTGTTCCTGGTGTAACTCGGGCAGTTGTTGTTGCCATCCTGTACCTGTCCAGCAGGTGTGATGTTTGGATGTACCGATCCTGTGCAGGTGTTGTTACACATGGTCTGCCACTGCGAGGACGATCAGCTGTCCGTCCTGTCTCCCTGTAGTGCCGTCTTAGGCATCTCACAGTATGGACATTGCAATTTATTGGCCTTGCCACATCTGCAGTCCTCATGCCTCCTTGCAGCATGCATAAGGAACGTTCACGCAGATGAGCAGGAACCCTGGGCATCTTTCTTTTGGTGTTTTTCAGAGTCAGTAGAAAGGCCTCTTTAGTGTCCTAAGTTTTCATAACTGTGACCATAACTGTGACCTGTAAGCTGTTAGTGTCTTAATCTTGAAACTCTAGGGGCAGTATTTCATTTTTTGATGAAAAACGTTCCCGTTTTAAACAGCAAGTTGGAGTCCGAGGCCGAGCCTTCTCTTGTCACCTCCCGTTACGGGGTCTGAGATGCCGAAGCCTCCCACCATTAGCTCTGACAAATTGAAAACCCTAGTCATTGGTGACTCCATTACCCGCAGTATTAGACTTAAAACGAATCATCCAGCGATCATACACTGTTTACCAGGGGGCAGGGCAACCGACGTTAAGGCTAATCTGAAGATGTTGCTGGCTAAGGCTAAAACTGGCGAGTGTAGATAGTATAGAGATATTGTTATCCACATCGGCATCAACAATGTTAGGATGAAACAGTCAGAGGTCACCAAGCGCAACATAGCTTCCGCGTGTAAATCAGCTCGATGTGTCGGCATCGAGTAATTGTCTCTGGCCCCCTCCCAGTTAGGGGGAGTGATGAGCTCTACAGCAGAGTCTCACAACTCAATCGCTGGTTGAAAACTGTTGTCTGCCCCTCCCAAAAGATAGAATTTGTAGATAATTGGCCCCCTTTCTGGGACTCACCCACAAACAGGACCAAGCCTGGCCTGCTGAGGAGTGAGGGACTCCATCCTAGCTGGAGGGGTGCTCTCATCTTATCTACCAACATAGACAGGGCTCTAACTCCTCTAGCTCCACAATGAAATAGGGTGCAGGCCAGGCAGCAGGCTGTTCGTCAGCCTGCCAGCTTAGTGGAGTCAGCCACTAGCACAGTCAGTGTAGTCAGCTCAGCTATCCCCATGGAGACCGTGTCTGTGCCTCGACCAAGGTTGGGCAAAACTAAACATGGCGGTGTTCGCCTTAGCAATCTCACTAGGATAAAGACCTCCTCCATTCCTGCCATTATTCAAAGAGATCGTGATACCTCACATCTCAAAATAGGGCTACTTAATGTTAGATCCCTTACTTCAAAGGCAGTTATAGTCAATGAACTAATCACTGATCATTATCTTGATGTGATTGGCCTGACTGAAACATGGCTTAAGCCTGATGAATTTACTGTGTGAAATGAGGCCTCACCTCCTGGTTGCACTAGTGACCATATCCCCCGTGCATCCCGCAAAGGCGGAGGTGTTGCTAACATTTACGATAGCAAATTTCCTATAAAATAAATAAATGACGTTTTCGTCTTTTGAGCTTCTAGTCATGAAATCTATGCAGCCTACTCAATCACTTTTTATAGCTACTGTTTACAGGCCTCCTGGGCCATATACAGAGTTCCCTGAATTCCTATCGGACCTTGTAGTCATAGCAGATAATATTCTAATTTTTGGTGATTTTTAATATTCACATGGAAAAGTCCACAGACCCACTCCCAAAGGAATTTGGAGTTTTTTGTCCCATGGAATAAATTTGTGGATCTTAATGTTTTTCCTCATAATCCTGGACTATCGGACCACCATTTTATTACGTTTGCAATCGCAAAACAAATAATCTGCTCAGACCCCAACCAAGGAGCATCAAAAGTCGTGCTATAAATTCACAGACAACACAAAGATTCCTTGATGCCCTTCCAGACTCCCTCTGCCTACCCAAGGACGTCAGAGGACAAAAATCAGTTAACCACCTAACTGAGGAACTTAATTTAACCTTGCACAATACCCTAGATGCAGTTGCACCCCTAAAAACTAAAAGAAATTGTCATAAGTAACTAGCTCCCTGGTATACAGAAAATACCTGAGCTCTGAAGCAAGCTTCCAGAAAATTGGAACCTAAATGACGACACACCAAACTGGAAGCCTTCCGACTAGCTTGGAAAGACAGTACCATGCAGTATCGAAGAGCCCTCACTGCTGCTGTTGTGCAGCAACTCACTGCCTTCCCGAAGACAAACAATGTATACGAAACGCTTCAGTCTGGTTTTAGACCCCATCATAGCACTGAGACTGCACTTGTGAAGGTGGTAAATTACCTTTTAATGGCGTCAGACCGAGGCTCTGCATCTGTCCTCGTGCTCCTAGACCTTAGTGCTGCTTTTGATACCATCTATCACCACATTCTTTAGGAGAGATTGGAAACCCAAATTAGTCTACACGGACAAGTTCTGGCCTGGTTTTGATCTTATCTGTCGGAAAGATATCAGTTTGTCTCTGTGAATGGTTTGTCCTCTGACAAACCTGCTGTAAATATTGGTGTTCCTCAAGGTTCCGTTTTGGGACCACTATTGTTTTCACTATATATTTTACCTCTTGGGGGATGTCATTCGAAAACATAATGTTAAAACCTGATGGGGCTAAGGGAAATACTGCCCCCTTTGGATGAATTGTGTGCACAAAGTAAAAATTGCTAATATATGCATATAATAATAATTATTGAATAGAAAACACTCTAAACTTCTAAAACCGTTCGAATTATGTCTGTATGTAAAGCAGAACTCACAGGGCAGCCATTCTCCCAAACTCTCTCTCTCTCCTAAGAAAGTTGCTCCAACTTTGACGTCATCGCCCCCACCCTTCCCAACCAGCTACGGATCTGGGAACAGTTTCTATTTCTTCAGCGCGCTCTCCTCTTTCAATGAGACGTGGAACGGAGAAAATAGCACGAGCTTTGACTGCTTGGCGGGCAAAATACTGAGGTGTCACGAGTTTTCAGGTGCGCGCTCTGTGAAAAGGGACTTTTTTTTCCAGCCTGGCTGAAGAGAGTTCGTTATGTTTGATTTAATCGCCAATTGTTTTGTACGTTAAAACATCCTAAAGTTTGATTCTGCACTTAGTTTGACCAGTTTAGTCGACATATAATATGTAAATTTGAAGTTTTGATGCGCAATTTTCGTGATCAGAAGTCCTTTTTGGGGTAATTCACCTGAAGATGTTAGCGTTTGCTAATACAAAGACACACCAACAGCAACCAAACGTTATATTAGGTAAGTATAACTCCTTCCACGACATTCTTGTTGAAGACCATCAAAGGTAAGGGAATATTTATGTTATAAAATTGTATTTTTGTCGAATCCAACATAGTAGAGAAATAATGCTAATGGCTGAGCGCCGTCTCAGATTATTGAATAGTGAACGAATTCTGTAACGTTAAAAATAAATGTAACACAGCGTTTGCATTAAGAAGAAGTGTATCTTTCTAAATATATGTAGAACATGTATATTTAGTCAAAGTTTATGATGTTTATTGCTGTTATCTGGCGTTAGCTGCCGGAGATATTTATAATTCCTCCGGTCATTTCTGCTGCATTTTTTGAACATGGCTCAATGTAAATGGAGATTTATGGATATAAATTGCATATTATTGAAAAAAACATAAATGTACTGTGTAACATGTGCTATTACTGTCATCTGATGAAGATTTTCAAAAGGTTAGTGAATTATTTTTCTTTTAATCCTGCGTTTGTGATTGTGCTATTTTGCATAGCCATGTGGCTACATATTGTATGTTTTCCTAGTGGTGGTTTAACATAAATATGTGCTATGTTTTCGCTGTAAAACATTTTAAAATTCTGACATGCTGGGTAGATGAACAAGGTGTTTATCTTTCATTTAAGCTATTGGACTTGTTAATGTGTGGAGGTTAAATATTTGTAAGAATATTTTTGCTTTCCCTGCGCCACCGTTTGGGCTGAAGGGGAGGGGGGTTCCTAGTTGGGAACCCGTAGCCCCATATAACTTTCACTGCTATGCAAATGACACACAGATGTACATTTCAATGAAACATGGTGAAGCCCCAAAATTGCCCTTGCTTGAAGCATGTGTTTCAGACATAAGGAAGTGGATGGCAGCAAACGTTCTACTTTTTAACTTCGGCCTGGCTTTGGCCTGGCAGCAAGCAAACCAACATTCCATAAGGCAACAACATCTGAACGCAGGAAGCTGGTGGTCGAGGAGGTGCGCAGACAGGAGGAGACTGCAAGAAGTGCAAAGGCTGTCTCTCTTGCTAAACAAGGGCAATGGACGCGGTGGGAAGGCCTGGAGAGGAGAAAGATCAACTGGAGTGAGCTTTGGCAAATGGAGGCAAGCAACATCAGCTTCATCATAAGAGCTGTTTATGATGTGCTTCCATCACCAAAAAATCTACATCAATGGTATGGCGAGGACTTGACCTGCCCCCTCTGCCCAGCTCCAGCGACACTCAGGCATATAGTGACAGGTTGCAAGACCAGCCTCTCACAAGGCCGCTACACCTGGAGGCACAATCAGGTCCTCAAGAGCCTGGCTGCAGCACTTGAGACCAAGAGATGTGCAACCAATTCATTACCTCCAAAAACAAGCAATCCCGTCAAAACAACAACATTCATCCGGGAGGGACAGAAAAGGCCCAAGTATCCTCCTACGAAGCCAGAAACTGGATACCTAGCCATGGCCCGGGACTGGAAGATGCTTGTCGATATTGGCCAGCAACTAATTTTTCCACCTGAGATTGCTTCTACCAACCTTAGGCCAGACATGGTACTCTGGTCCCCTTCACGAAAGGCTGTGTACATCATAGAGCTCACAGTCCCGTGGGAAAACTCTGTTGAAGAGGCCTACGAGCGTAAGAAACTGCGTTACACAGAGTTGGCAGCAGACGCAACTCAGCGTGGCTGGAATGCAAAAGTCTGGCCAGTTGAAGTGGGATGTAGAGGATTCGTGGCTTCTTCCACCATCAGGTTGCTGAAAGAACTTGGAATCCATGGACAGGCTCTGCGGCAGACCGTCAGAGCAGTTTCTCAAGCAGCTGAAAGAGGCAGCCAGTGGATCTGGATCAAACGGAAGGACCCATGCTGGGCTATAACTTCATGACCCCCCACCTGAGAACCCAATTCAGATCCCTTCAACTTGAGGAGGGCATATGAGGTATGCGGTCAGCTGTATGGCTGGCTCAGGGAAGAGGACGCCCCTGCCTTGCACAGTCCCGTGGGACATCTTAATTGGGCATGGGACACAAGCTAAGGCTTGATCACCCTTTAGCTGGCCATCTTTGATGAGGGTGTTTAGTGATTAAATGTCACGCCTTGGTCATTGTATTTTGTGTTTTCGTTATATATTTGGTTAGGCCAGGGTGTGACATGGGTTTATGTATTGTATTTTTGTATTGGGGTTTGTAGTATTTGGGATTGTAGCTGATTAGGGGTGTGTGTTTAATAGGTTTGGCCGCCTGAGGCGGTTCTCAATCAGAGTCAGGTGATTCTCGTTGTCTCTGATTGGGAACCGTATTTATGTAGCCTGGGTTTCGCTTTGTATTTCGTGGGTGATTGTTCCTGTCTCTGTGTTAGTGTTCACCAGTCAGGCTGTAATAGGTTTCACGTTCCGTTTTGTTGTTTTGTATTTATTCGTTATTTCATGTATAGTTTCGTTATTTGTTTTCACTAATAAACATGAGTAACAAACACGCTGCATTTCGGGCCGACTCTCTTTCGACAAACGAAGAACGTCGTTACAGAATCACCCACCACACACGGACCGAGCAGCGTGTCAACAGGCAGGAGCAGCCCAAAGAGGAGCAGCCCAAAGAGGAGCCGCGTATTAAGGATTTCTGGACATGGGAGGAAATCCTTGACGGGAGAGGACCCTGGGCTAAACCAGGGGAGTGTAGCCGCCCAAAGGTGTAGCAGGCGAATAGGAAACAGGAGCTGGAAGGAAAAGGACCCTGGGCTCAGCCTGGTGAATATCGCCGCCCTAAGGAGGAACTAGAAGCGGCTGAAGCGGAGAGGCGCTGGTATGAGGAGGCAGCACGGCGACGTGGATGGAAACAGGAGCAGCCCAGAATGGAGTACAGTATGGATATTACGACGTGGGAAGAAATAGACAGGTGGGCGGCCGACCCAGAGAGAGTGCCGGAGCCCGCCTGGGATTCGCTGGAGCAGTGCGAAGAGGGCTATAGGAGAATGGAGTCAAAGAAAAAAACACGGCGGCGCAGAGCGAAGCCCCAAAAATTTCTTGGGGGGGGTGGCTCAGAGGGGGAGTGGCTGAGTCAGGAGACAGACCTGAGCCAACTCTCCCTGTTTATCGTGACGAGCCAAGGAGGAGACCAGAATCGGTGTTGGAGGTGAGCGAAGCAGAGACTGTGAAGGAGTTAATGGGGAAATTGGAGGAGAAATTAATGAGGGAGTTGCTAGTTTGGTGCTTTAGGTACAATATTCGTCCGACGGAGCGTGTCAGGGATTTAATGGCACCTGGGTCAGCGCTCCATACTAGTCCTGAGGTGCGTGTTAGTCGGCTGGTGAAAAATGTGCCAGCCTCACGCACTAAGCCTCCTGTGTACCTACCTAGCCTTGCACGTCCTGTGCCAGTCCTGCTCTCAGGCTCTCCAGTACACCTTCACGGTCCAGTCCATCCTGTGCCACCTTCACACACTGGTCCTCCGATGGTAGCTCCCCGCACCAGGCTTCCTGTGCCTGTCCTCTATCCAGTACCACCTCCACACCCCAGCCCTCCGGTAGCAGTTCCCCGCACTAGGCTTCCTGTGCGTGTCCTCGGCCAAATACCACCAGTGCTAGCACCACACATCAGGCCTTCAGTGCGCCTCGCCTGTTCAGCGCAGCCAGCGCTTTCTCCCTCTCCTGCGCTGTCGGAGTCTCCCGCCTGTTCAGCGGTTCTAGAGCCTTCCTCCTCTACAGCGCTGCCGGAGCCTCCTGCCTGTATGGAGCAGCTAGAGCTGTCAGTCTGCTTAGAGCAGCCAGAGCTGTCAGTCTGCATGGAGCAGCTAGAGCTGCCAGTCTACATGGAGCATCCAGTGTTGCCAGCCTGCATGGAGCAGCTAGAGCTGCCAGTCTGCATGGGGCAGCCAGAGCTGTCAGTCTGCTTGGGGCAGCCAGAGTTGCCAGTCTGCATGGAGTTGCCAGTCTGCATGGAGTTGCCAGTCTGCATGGAGCTGCCAGTCTGCAAGGAGCTGCCAGTCTGCATGGAGCAGCTAGAGCTGCCAGTCTGCAAGGAGCTGCCAATCTGCAAGGAGCTGCCAGTCTGCATGGAGCGGCTAGAGCTGCCAGTCTGCAAGGAGCTGCCAGTCTGCATGGAGCAGCTAGAGCTGCCAGTCTGCAAGGAGCTGCCAGTCTGCAAGGAGCTGCCAGTCTGCATGAAGCAGCCAGAGCTGCCAGTCTGCATGGAGCAGCTAGAGCTGCCAGTCTGCAAGGAGCTGCCAGTCTGCATGGAGCAGCCAGAGCTGCCAGTCTGCCTGGAGCAGCTAGAGCTGCCAGTCTGCAAGGAGCTGCCAGTCTACATGGAGCAGCTAGAGCTGCCAGTCTGCAAGGAGCTGCCAGTCTGCATGGAGCAGCCAGAGCCGCCAGTCAGCATGGAGCAGCCAGAGCTGTCAGTCAGCATGAAGCAGCCAGAGCCGTCAGTCTGCCAGGATCTGCCAGTCAGCCAGACTGTTCCAGATCTGCCAGTCAGCCAGACTCTTCCAGATCTGCCAGTCAGCCAGACTCTTCCAGATCTGCCAGTCAGCCAGACTCTTCCAGATCTGCCAGACAGCCAGACTCTTCCAGATCTGCCAGTCAGCCAGACTCTTCCAGATCTGCCAGTCAGCCAGACTCTTCCAGATCTGCCAGTCAGCCAGACTCTTCCAGATCTGCCAGTCAACCAGACTCTTCCAGATCTGCCAGTCAGCCAGACTCTTCCAGATCTGCCAGTCAGCCAGACTCTTCCAGATCCGCCAGTCGGCCAGGATCTGCCAGTAAGCCAGGATCCGCTAGTCAGCCAGGATCTGCCAGATCTGCTAGTCAGCCAGGATCCGCCAGTCGGCCAGGATCTGCCAGTCAGCCAGGATCCGCCAGTCAGCCAGGATCAGCCAGTCAGCCAGGATCCGCCAGTCAGCCAGGATCCACCAGTCAGCAAGGATCTGCCAGATCTGATAGTCAACCAGGATCTGCCGGATTCAACTGCCTGGCTGGGCTTCTTCTCGGTACTGGGCTTCTTCTCAGTACTGGGCTTCTTCTCAGTACTGGGCTGCCTCTCAGTCCCGAGCTGCCCCTCAGTCCCGAGCTGCCTCAGTCCCGAGCTGCCCCTCAGTCACGAGCTGCTCCTCAGTTTAGTGGGGTTCTGGGTGAGGACTATTCGGCCATGGTCGGCGGCGGGGGTGAATCATCCCAGGACGCGAAGGGGAGGAACAATGACATTTATGAAGTGGGGTCCACGTCCCGAGCCGGAACCGCCACCATGGACAGACGCCCACCCGGACCCTCCCTATGGTTTTGAGGTGCGTTCGGGAGTCCGCACCTTAGGGGGGGGTTCTGTCACGCCTTGGTCATTGTATTTTGTGTTTTCGTTATATATTTGATTAGGCCAGGGTGTGACATGGGTTTATGTATTGTATTTTCGTATTGGGGTTTGTAGTATTTGGGATTGTAGCTGATTAGGGGTGTGTGTTTAATAGGTTTGGCTGCCTGAGGCGGTTCTCAATCAGAGTCAGGTGATTCTCATTGTCTCTGATTGGGAACCGTATTTAGGTAGCCTGGGTTTCGCTTTGTATTTCGTGGGTGATTGTTCCTGTCTCTGTGTTAGTGTTCACCAGTCAGGCTGTAATAGGTTTCACGTTCCGTTTTGTTGTTTTGTATTTATTCGTTATTTCATGTATAGTTTCGTTATTTGTTTTCACTAATAAACATGAGTAACAAACACGCTGCATTTCGGTCCGACTCTCTTTCGACAAACGAAGAACGTCGTTACATTAAAGGCCGAAACACCCACTGATTCGAAGGCACACTACCTACTGAGGATGTGTCCCAAAATTGACATCTTAACCCAGTCTAAGAAATAAACCTCCCATGCCACTCTGTCAACATCACGGCAAATCTCATGCGAGTGCATTCCTTCTATTGGCACAATGGACAGTTTTTAACATCTCGTCCCGTGTTTTATGAATCTGTTGAATCTGACAATTATTCTTGATGGTTGTACAGTTGTCTCAAATAAAACTGTGAAGGACCTCGACCTTACTCTGGACCCTGATCTCTCTTTTGACGAACATGTCAAGACTGTTTCAAGGACAGCTTTTTTCCATCTACGTAACATTGCAAAAATCAGAAACTTTCTGTCCAAAAATTATGCAGAAAAATGTATCCATGCTTTTGTTACTTCTAGGTTAGACTACTGCAATGCTCTACTTTACGGCTACCCGGATAAAGCACTAAATAAACTTCAGTTAGTGCTAAATACGGCTGCTAGAATCCTGACTAGAACCCAAAAAATGTATCATATTACTCCAGTGCTAGCCTCCCTACACTGGCTTCCTGTTAAGGCAAGGGCTGATTTCAAGGTTTTACTGCTAACCTACAGAACTTTACATGGGCGTGCTCCTACCTATCTTTCCAATTTGGTCCTGCCGTACATACCTACACGTACGCTATGGTCATAAGACGCAGGCCTCCTAATTGTCCCTAGAATTTCTAAGCAAACAGCTGGAGGCAGGGCTTTCTCCTATAGAGCTCTGTTTTATGGAATGGCCTGCCTACCCATGTGAGAGACGCAGACTCGGTCTCAACCTTTAAGTCTTCAATGAAGACTCATCTCTTCAATGGGTCATATTGAGTGGAGTGTGAAGGTGAACGGAAAGGCACTGGAGCAAAGTCCCGCCCTTGCTGTCTGCCTGGCTGGTTCCCCTCTCTCCACTGGTGTTCTCTACCTCTAACCCTATTACAGGGGCTGAGTCACTGGCTTACTGGTGCTCTTTCATGCCGTCCCTAGGAGGGGTGAGGGAGGGGTGATCTTCCTGTCTGGGTTGCCCCCCCCCCCCCCCCTTGGGTTGTGCCGTGGTTTAGATCTTCGTGGGCTATACTCGGCCATGTTTCAGGATGGTAAGTTGGTGGTTGAAAATATCCCTCTAGTGGTGTGGGGGCTGTGATTTGGGAAAGTGGGTGGGGTTATATCCTTCCGGTTTGGCCCTGTCCGGGGGTATCATCGGATGGGGCCACAGTGTCTCCTGACCCCTCCTGTCTCAGCCTCCAGTATGTATGCTGCAGTAGTTTATGTGTCGGGGGGCTAGGGTCAGTTTGTTATATCTGGAGTACTTCTATCTTATCCGTTGTCCTGTGTGAATTTAAGTATGCTCTCTCTAATTCTCTCTTTCTTTCTCTCTCTCGGTGGACCTGAGCCCTCGGACCATGCCTCAGGAATACCTGGCATGATGACTCCTTGCTGTCCCCAATCCACCTGGCCGTGCTGCTGCTCCAGTTTCAACTGTTCTACCTGCAGCTATGGATCTCTGACCTGTTCACCAGACTTGCTACCTGTCCCAGATCTGCTGTTTTCAACTCTCTAGAGACAGCAGGAGCGGTAGAGATAGTCTTAATGATCGGCTATGAAAAGCCAACTGACATTTACTCCTGAGGTGCTGACTTGCTGCACCCTTGACAACTACTGTGATTATTATTATTTGACCATGCTGGTCATTTATGAACATTTGAACATCTTGGCCATGTTCTGTTATAATCTCCACCCGGCACAGCCAGAAGAGGACTGGCCACCTCTCATAGCCTGGTTCCACTCTAGGTTTCTTCCTAGGTTTTGGCCTTTCTAGGGAGTTTTTCCAAGCCACCGTGCTTCTACACCTGCATTGCTTGCTGTTTGGGGTTTTAGGCTGGGTTTCTGTACAGCACTTTGAGATATCAGCTGATGTAAGAAGGGCTAAATTTGATTTGATTTGTTTCTTCTCGTAGCTGTATGCAGCTCCGGTCATTAGTTATTTCACTCCAACGAGAACAGAGCTGAGAGACCGTCATAGCAGCAATTATTTTATGAAGGAACAGAGCTGAGAGATTGTCGTAGCAGCAATCATCTTATGAAGGACCAGAGCTGAGAGATTGTCGTAGCAGCAATTATCTTATGAAGGAACAGAGCTGAGAGACCGTCGTAGCATTAATTAGCTTATGAAGGAACAGAGCTGAGAGACCGTCGTAGCAGCAATTATTTTATGAAGGAACAGAGCTGAGAGACCGTCGTAGCAGCAATTAGCTTATGAAGGAATTAGCAGTTAGCTACATTCAAAGGAGCAACATGGCAAACATTGGCGAGCCAGAACTAGAAGACGACCCAGTATAATTCAAGTCTGCCGTCTGGGAAGATTTTGGTTTCCCTGTGAACTATAACGGGGATGGCCAACGAGTGGTGGATATAACATCTACAACATGCAGGCCATGTTGATTGATGATAGCATTTTAGTGGTGGATAAAACGTCTACAACATGCAGGTCCTGTTGATTGCTGATAGCCTGTTAGTGGTGGATAAAACGTCTACAACATGCAGGCCCTGTTGATTGCTGATAGCCTGTTAGTGGTGGATAAAACGTCTACAACATGCAGGCCCTGTTGATTGCTGATAGCCTGTTAGTGGTGGATAAAACGTCTACAACATGCAGGCCCTGTTGATTGTTGATAGCCTGTTAGTGGTGGATAAAACATCTACAACATGCAGGTCCTGTTGATTGCCGATAGCCTGTTAGTGGTGGATAAAACGTCTACAACATGCAGGCCCTGTTGATTGCCGATAGCCTGTTAGTGGTGGATAAAACGTCTACAAAATGCAGGCCCTGTTGATTGCCGATAGCCTGTTAGTGGTGGATAAAACGTCTACAACATGCAGGCCCTGTTGATTGTTGATAGCCTGTTAGTGGTGGATAAAACATCTACAACATGCAGGTCCTGTTGATTGCCGGTAGCCTGTTAGTGGTGGATAAAACGTCTACAACATGCAGGTCCTGTTGATTGCTGATAGCCTGTTAGTGGTGGATAAAACGTCTACAAAATGCAGGCCCTGTTGATTGCCGATAGCCTGTTAGTGGTGGATAAAACGTCTACAAAATGCAGGCCCTGTTGATTGCCGATAGCCTGTTAGTGGTGGATAAAACGTCTACAACATGCAGGCCCTGTTGATTGCCGATAGCCTGTTAGTGGTGGATAAAGCGTCTACAACATGCAGGCCCTGTTGATTGCCGATAGCCTGTTAGTGGTGGATAAAACGTCTACAACATGCAGGCCCTGTTGATTGTTGATAGCCTGTTAGTGGTGGATAAAACATCTACAACATGCAGGTCCTGTTGATTGCCGGTAGCCTGTTAGTGGTGGATAAAACGTCTACAACATGCAGGCCCTGTTGATTGCCGATAGCCTGTTAGTGGTGGATAAAACGTCTACAAAATGCAGGCCCTGTTGATTGCCGATAGCCTGTTAGTGGTGGATAAAACGTCTACAACATGCAGGCCCTGTTGATTGCCGATAGCCTGTTAGTGGTGGATAAAACGTCTACAACATGCAGGCCCTGTTGATTGCTGATAGCCTGTTAGTGGTGGATAAAACGTCTACAACATGCAGGCCCTGTTGATTGCTGATAGCCTGTTAGTGTGGTGGATAAAACGTCTACAACATGCAGGCCCTGTTGATTGCTGATAGCCTGTTAGTGTGGTGGATAAAACGTCTACAACATGCAGGCCCTGTTGATTGCTGATAGCCTGTTAGTGGTGGATAAAACGTCTACAACATGCAGGTCCTGTTGATTGCTGATAGCCTGTTAGTGGTGGATAAAACGTCTACAACATGCAGGCCCTGTTGATTGCCGATAGCCTGTTAGTGGTGGATAAAACGTCTACAACATGCAGGCCCTGTTGATTGCCGATAGCCTGTTAGTGGTGGATAAAACGTCTACAACATGCAGGCCCTGTTGATTGCCGATAGCCTGTTAGTGGTGGATAAAACATCTACAACATGCAGGTCCTGTTGATTGCTGATAGCCTGTTAGTGGTGGATAAAACATCTACAACATGCAGGCCCTGTTGATTGCTGATAGCCTGTTAGTGTGGTGGATAAAACTTCTACAACATGCAGGCCCTGTTGATTGTTGATAGCCTGTTAGTGGTAGATAAAACGTTGACAACATGCGTTGACAAAACAGGAGATGCTGGACCTGCCAAACCACAAATTAATCCAAGTTGTCCCTGATAGACAGAATTCAAGCTATGACATGGTTGAGAGATACCTTGAGCAGAAAGTTGTGGTGTATTCTACACTGACTGATCAAGCTGTGAGGAAGACTGTCAAGGATATTGTGACTTTGTCTGAAAATGACTTCCGACTAGCAGAGGAAGTTATCAAAGTGTGCAGATCTCTCAAAACAGTCACAACACTGATATGCACTGGGGTTCTTCTCCAGAAAAGAAGTCTACCATGGCTGAGCTTTTTGGGGAGTTGTTCACGACCCAGGAGCAGGGAACCAAGTAAAAAGTCAAGGTCATAGAGGAGGAGGTGACCTCATACAGGGAAGTGGACTGTAATTCCCCTGGATGCTGATCTACTTACATGGTGGAAGACCAAATAGTTAATATACCCTCATGTAGCCATATTAGCAAGGCGCTGTGCCTGGGACCTCTGTACCGAGCGAGAGGGTATTCTCCACAGCGGCTGACATTGTCACAGCAAGCCCATGTGTGCTCATTGCAGATCATGTGGATAGACTAATCTTCTTAAAGAACAACTGGAAAATCTGATAAAAAAATTCTATTTTTTTCAAGTAACCAGTCTCAAGTGGTCCTATTTTGTTTAAGGCACTGCTATGTGACTTAATGTTGATATATGCTGCTGGACTATGCACTATTGTTGAAGTTCTGTTTTAAATTACTATCTTATTTCATGTTATAAGGCTGTTTTTTGTTGTCCCTTCGTTTCAATATGCTCCTGGGAATTCAAGCTACCCATGTTTACTATTATACTATTATAAAAAATGGAAAATGGAAATAGAAATGACACATTTCTCAGGCATTCATTTTGTCGGTGTATCGAAACCGTACCGAACCGTTACACCACTGTACCGTATCGTTCCGTGAGTTTTGTGAACCGTTTCACCCCTACTGGCCACAGATGTACTGTATGCCAATGGGAAAGACGAAGAGCAGGTCCCCTTAGTGGGACATGACTGCAGCTGCTGTGGTCATATAAGCTCTACACAAGCACACTTGGAAGAACACAAATTCAGAATGGGTATCAAGATGGGTACACATGAACGCACAGACACGAACAGTGTGAACTGTGCAAACATATACACCAACATTAATTAAACACATCCAGCATGTATAATGTAAATGACATCAATCTCCAACTTCATAAAAATATATATAATGATCTACAACCACATTTGATTTTTCCTTCACTCCTATCCTTCCTATATCTCCTTCCCTTCTCCCTCCCTCCCTCCCTCCCTCCCTCCCTCCCTCCCTCCCTCCCTCCCTCCCTCCCTCCCTCCCTCCCTCCCTCCCTCCCTCCCTCCCTCCCTCCCTCCCTCCCTCCCTCCCTCCACAGTGAATGGCTGAGTATGTATGCCAGTGGCTGTGGGCTTGGCCTGTGATGGTCCCGTTAGTGAGCGCTGTAACTTAGTGGTCTCCAGAAGTGAAACAGCTTAGAGACAGTAGCCACGCTCCAGCAGGCAGGCAGGCATAAAGACAGACAGACAGAGACAGACAGACAAACAGGGAGGGAGAGAGGCAGAAGGACAGACTGACAGACGTTTGAAAAGCCCTCGGGGGGGGGGGCTTTGGCAAAAAATGTCAACAGTTTTTCTCTATGTTACACTGGCAGGGTTTGAGGAGGGTAGCTTTGGCAAATCTTCCGTGTGACTCCGGGAGAGAGGGTAAGTGTGTGTGTGTGTGTGTGTGTGTGTGTGTGTGTGTGTGTGTGTGTGTGTGTGTGTGTGTGTGTGTGTGTGTGGTGGCTGTGCTAACAGGCAAGCAGGGCAGTGTGCCGGTTGGGTCATGCTGGTTTGTGTTGGGCAGTTGCAGTGTGGACTTGGCAGTGGAGAGCTCCTCCAGAGAGCCAGGGAAGGGAAGGCCAGGGCAAGACTGGGGCCAGGAGAAGGGACCAGGGTCTGGGCTACACACAGACACAGCCCAGAGAATGGAGCCTCTGTGTGGGACAGCAGCCCTGCAGGGACACCTCAACAGGGAACTCACAGTCAGTGAGGAGTGCTGAGGGCAGGGGTGAGCCAGTGACGCAGGAAGGACACAAATACAAACACACACACACCTTCTCTCACACTCTCTGTAATACCGGGAAAAAAAACGGAAAGTAGAGATCTCAGGCGGTTGGTGTGGTTGTCGTGTGTGTGTGTGTGGGTGTGTACGTACTTGATTTTCTCACTGTGTGCATGCGTGTGAGTGTTTGTTTGTGTGTGTGTGTGTGCGTGTGTCGCGGGCCGGTGGGCAGCGGTCCCTGTGTGTTTGTCAGGGTAGTGATTAATGACTCCACATCATGATAACATGAGGGAGAGACCCATTCATTCACACAAAGGGCCTCATCGGGCTCCCTCCACAGACAAATACTGGCCCGGAGCACTCACCCTTTGTGCCAGTTAACCTTCCATTTATTTACCCTTGCAACTCCCGTACTTTCTTTCTTTCTCTCTCTCTCTCTCTCTCTCTCTCTCCCTCTCTCTCTCTCTCACCTTCTTTCTTTCATTCATTCATTCATTCATCCTCCTTCTCCCACAACTCAAAAGAAGACCAGGACAGGGGGTTGGTTGCTGGACTGAAATGTGTGTGTGTGTATATGTGTGAGCATTCTTGTGTGTGGATGACATGCACTAATGGTGGATCACAGCAGTATACAGCAACGTACATACAGTGTAGTAGTGGACACTGCAGAATGCATGTGACATTGATATCTAAACCTCTCTCAGAGCCATCGAACTGCATACACACACACACACACACACACACACACACACACACACACACACACACACACACACACACACACACACACACACACACACACACACACACACACACACACCAGGCTATACGGCTCCTGATTAATGACAGTCATTTGTCAGGGAGAGGTGGATAAAACAGTGAATATTATCTTTGCGTTAGAGACCGGAGCACGTCGCACTCTCCCCCCATGTCTTTCATAAGTGGCTGAACACGGCGGCACGTTAGGAGGCGCGGACGGGCAGAGAACAGATCTATTCTCATTACATCTCTATTAGGACATCAGCTTCCACTGATCAGGCCCTACGTCTTTCTACCGACAGGGAGGGACTGGAGAGAAGAGGGGAGGAGAGGATGAGAGGAACACAAGACACACACTATGCCTTACAATAACATTTGGAGCACCACACTCCTGATATAGAGGGTGCATTAATAAAGTCTTGCATTGGCCATCAGAGGAGTGTGTGTGTTTGTGTGTTTGTGTGTGTGTGTGAGTATGGGGCTGTGATCCTGAGCAGTGTTTGTATAGGACAAACAGACCGCTGAGTGCTCAGTGAAAGCCGATCACTGGCAGAAAAGCACATAGAAGGAATCTGTGACCAAGCGTACATCCCAAATGGCACCCTATTCCCCTATGGGCCCTGGTCAAAAGGAGTGAACTATAAAGGGAACAGGATGCCTTCTGGGACGCTGTCATTTAAATATTTAATGTTCCACTTCTAAACGGCTTAGCGGAGCAAGTGCTTAGAGCTGAGACAGAATGACTTGCGAAGGTGTGTCGTTTAATCAGGGAGAACAAATAAGATAGAAACCTGATTACAGGGAATGCATTGAGAGAGATAACGTGTGAATAACAGGTTGTTTGTGTAAAGAAACGGTAAGAATCTGAGACAAGGAAGGCAAAAAGAGAACATTTTCATACTGAAACCAGTCACATGCAAAATGGTGAATGGCACAGGCCTACCACAGTACAAATATGCAGTGTTTGCATACAACTGATTCTCTCACTCTCTCTCTAGACATACTTCTCTCCATACAATACTCATTGACATATATGTTGTCACACACCCAACATTGAGTTAGTCTACATGAGGTGAAAAGTTCACTGTTCTGTCCTGACCCCAACGTTACCCCTCTTCCTCTGCACCCCCACCCCCACCCCCTGGACCATCATGGGGTAAAACCAACACTCCTCACTATTCCACTTTATGTACCACTTAAAATGGCCCTCAACACAGTACTAGAGACAAGAGAGGTCCACTGACTATAAACCAAGTGGTTCTGAATTGGTGGGGGGCCTGTAGTCTTGAAATGGACCTGATAAGTCAAAGACAAGTAAACACTTTCTCAACCCTCTCTCTCTCTCTCACCCTCTCTCTCTCTCTCTCTCTCACCCTCTCTCTGTCTCTTTATGACTCTTCTCCTCCTGGCCATTAAAATCCATTCAGCTCAGTTAATTCCTCATATATATATATATATATATATATATATATATATATATAGAGAGAGAGAGAGAACCACAGTAGGATATATATGCACCTGTCGGCGCTAAATCACCCACCGTGAGCCCATCTTCATGTTAGAGGTTTAATGAACTACCGTCTGCTTTTTATGCCTCTTAAAGCTCGCTGAGTGACCACTTTGTAGATGTTCTGAAGATGCATGTTGCATCGCGCACTAAATCTTCCACGTGCCCCCCAGGGTAAAATCTCCTTTTATTCATGGGCTATTTACCAGATCCAGATTTATTACCCACATTGTCCTCTAACAAAAGATGCTGCTGCCCCCCCCCAAGGCAGGCTGGGATAGGGACGAGGGGCTGCCACGGGCGTAGAGGATTCATCCATTGGTGGGCTGCGCGCGGGAAGTAAAGTAGTCTGAAGTATCTCTGTCGGATACTGGCGCTGGGGACCTCTGTATGCCCTCTCTCAATCAGCACCCTACTACACAGCATGGACAGGGACCTGGCACACACACAATGCACAAGCACACACATACACTCAGATGCATGCAAACACGAATGAACAAATTAACAAATGAATACACCACACACACACACACTTACCACACACTGTACCAACGCACACAGTTGACAGGAGATATTACGGCAGCACCTGTAGGAATGAGGAAGTGCTCTAACCTCATCATGACCCTAGAGTGTCACCATGGAAACATCCATGCCCTACGCCTTGCTGTTTGTCAGCACATGGGTCAGAGTTGAGAGGGCAAAGTTGAGAGAACTCTCCATCCCATCCCAATGATTCCCCCACACCCACCTAACACACTCCTAATACACTGTCTGAGTGTGTGTGTGTGTGTGTGTGTGTGTGTGTGTGTGTGTGTGTGTGTGTGTGTGTGTGTGTGTGTGTGTGTGTGTGTGTGTGCGGGTGCATGCTGTGGTGAGTATCTGTAACTATGTCCGTCTGTCTGTGTGTCTCTGGGTGAGGACGGGACTGCTCATGCCTGTGACAGCACACAGGAGCCTCCAGTTCATGGACTTTAGGTGACCCAGTGCTGACCCCGTTGTATTGTGTCTCTCCGTTCCCCTTGAACACCCCACCCCTTTGTGAGTAATGCCCCCCTCCGCTGACTCTTTGTACTCGTCTGTGAGAGCTCTTCTGTGCCAGGACGGTTTCTCCCTCTCAGCTGTCATCACCTATAAACTCCCTCTCTGCTCATCTGAGATGAACCATGTGGTGTTAAGGAGCTACACAACAAGTCCGTAAGGAGTTACACTCAAATACTTCCCCAGCTCTCTCTCTCTCTCTCTGCACACTTTCTCATTAGCAGCATGAAAGCCCCCGGAAGCGCTGTGCCAGGCTGCGTGTGGACACGGCCTGTGCTTGAGTGTTATTTCCAACAACGTTTTTTTATATGAAAAAAAAACTGCAGATTAATTGCAAGGAATTTCATCTCGCTGTAGAACTCTGGGAGTGTTTCTAGTTGCCAAGATAAGGGACACATCAAACGGCCACATGTGTTTGCTTATTTAAAGCCCCGGCCACTGTTATCAGGGCTGGGCAGGACTTAGACTCCACACATCTTGTTGTTTTGCTGTTTTGTGCATTTTGTGTTGTTGTTTTGAAGTCGTGAGTGTATTGAGGAGGAGAAGGAGGAGGAGGTGGGGGTGTGGGGAATAGGTAGGGGCAGTCTTGAGGGGGTAATGAGCGTTCGAAGCCTGCATCTAGCCTGCCTTCTCTTGGAGAGTCCCTGAGATTGGACCCAGGCTAGAAGTTCCTCACTAATATTCACAATATTCCTGCATCTGCTTGGAGGAGCTGGCGACTGAAACCACAGAAAGAGTGGAGCCAAACTCCTGTTCTTAACTTCCTTCCACCCCTCTCCACCTCTCCTGCTACAGCCCAGGGACTCTCTCTCTCTCTCTTTCTCCTTGGCCAATTTTTTCAGCTTAAGACAGCTTTTTACAGCTTACAGTAATCTCTGTGCCCTGGTCGGCGTGTGCCTGTGCGTGCTCATGCGTGTGCACACCCACACATTCAAGGGCTTTTCTAGATTTTGACTATTTTCTACATTGTAAAATAATAGTGAAGACAACAGAACTATGAAATAAAACATATGGAATCATGTACTAACCAAAAACAGTGCAAAACAAATCAAATTCCTTTTTAATGCATTTGAGCCAATCAGATGTTTCGTGACAAGGTAGGGGTGGTAAACAGAACATAGCCCTATTTGGTAAAAGACCAAGTCCATATTAAGGCAAGAACAGCTCAAATAAGCAAAGAGAAATGACAGTCTCTCATTACTTTAAGACAGTCACTACGGAACATTTCAAGAACTTTTAAAGTTTCTTCAAGTGCAGTGGCAAAAACCTTCAAGCGCTATGATGAAACTGGCTCTCATGAGGACCACCACAGGAAAGAAAGAGTTACCTCTGCTGCAGAGGATAAGTTTATTAGAGTTAACTGCACCTCTGATTGTAGAGCAAATCAATGCTTCACAGAGTTCAAGTAACAGACACATCTCAACATCAACTTTTCAGAGGAAACTGCGTGAATCAGGACTTCATGGTCAAATTGCTGCAACGAAACCACTACTAAAGGACACCAATAATAAGAAGAGACTTGCTTGGGCCAAGAAACACGAGCAATGGACATTAGACCGGTGGAAATCTGTCCTTTGGTCTGATGAGTCCAAATTTGAGATTTTTGGTTCCAACCGCCGTGTCTTTGTGAGACGCAAAGTAGGTGAACGGATGATCTCTGAATGTGTGCTTCCCACCGTGAAGCATGGGGGAGGTGTGATGGTGTGAGGGTGCTTGCTGGTGACACTGTCTGTGATTCATTTCGAATTCAAGGCACACTTAACCAGATTAACCTGACCTCAACCCAATTGAGATGGTTTGGGATGAGTTGGACCGCAGAGTGAAGGAAAAGCAGTTTACAGGTGCTCAGCGTACTCCTTCAAGACTGTTGGAAAAGCATTCCTTATGAAGCTGGTTGAGAGAATGCCAAGAGTGTGCAAAGCTGTCATCAAGGCCAAGGGTGGTTACTTTCAAAAATCTGAAAACTGAAATATATTTTGATTTATTTAACTTTTTTGGTTACTACATTATTCCATGTGTGTTATTTCATAGTTTTAGTTTCTACAATGTAGAAAATAGTAAAAATAAAGAGTAGGTGTGTCCAAACTTTTGACTGCTAGGGCCTCGTGTGTGTAACGCCAGCCCCAGCGAACATGCCGGTGTGTGTGTGTGTGTAGCGGTGTGTGTGTCCACCACCAGTGTGTCCACAGGCTTCCATGTAGCCTCATAGTCTCCTACTACTGTACATGATGCTGTGGGACAGAGACATTACTGGCTCAGAGGTGTCCCCTCTCCCCCTTTTTATGAGCCTAATCACACTTATGCCATTTGTCTGGGTTGCGAGGGAGGGAGGGCTGTATTGAGGGGTTGTGTATCAGGGGCAGGCATCCGTGGCGCTCCGCCGGCCG
Organism: Oncorhynchus masou masou; assembly: GCF_036934945.1. Lineage (NCBI taxonomy): Eukaryota > Metazoa > Chordata > Actinopteri > Salmoniformes > Salmonidae > Oncorhynchus > Oncorhynchus masou. The sequence goes on from NC_088224.1 coordinate 61,666,805, forward strand.
TTGTGGCAGCCACCCCTGATTGTTTCCCTGACGACAGAATGCATCATATCCCCAAAAAATGGATGGAGCTGTCGGCCGGAAAATCTCTTTGTAGCCTTACTGTCAGAGATCATCATAAATAACCATGACATCAGAGCTCTCTTATCTATGGGTCGCCTGCTCGTGATCGATGGCATGGCTACCGCAGTGTAAATAGCTTCTAATGCCCCCATCTCCCCCTTCAAATAGGCCCCCGTTATTTATGACGGCCGTTTGGGTTACCAGTCCGGGCGGTGGACACGATTTATTTTCTTCTTATGGTTGCTTTTGAGTCTGGACCAGAGAGATGGGGTCGAGGGGAGGGGGAGTGATGGGAGGTGTTAACCCGCCTCCTCCTTTCTACACTGCCCTTCCTTCCTAACCAACTGCTGAGGGAGGGGAAGCTCATCACCAGAGAGGGTGGGTTGGGGTGTGGACCTGGGTGCACCTCGCCCCACCCTGCAGTAACGACGGGACATCCGTTACCCTGATGACAGTGAGAGTGGCAGGCCTATTTGCACGGCCGGCGGCGTGGAGTGACGGATTGGACAGGGGAGGCGGTTGGAGGCGGCAGGAGAGGTGACAGGCAGAATTTCCATTTGGGTGAAAAATCTGGCTAACGTGGCTAACCTGTCTGTTGTGTGGAGAGACTGAGGTACACAGGCTCCGGACCCAGCCTGTCACCACTGCAGTAGGTTGAGGCTGCAGCAGGATGAGGCTCCAACAGGCCTGGCCCACGAGGAGAGACTGAGGTACACAGGCTCCGGACCCAGCCTGTCACCACTGCAGTAGGTTGAGGCTGCAGCAGGATGAGGCTCCAACAGGCCTGGCCCACGAGGAGAGACTGAGGTACACAGGCTCCGGACCCAGCCTGTCACCCCTGCAGTAGGTTGAGGCTGCAGCAGGATGAGGCTCCAACAGGCCTGGCCCACGAGGAGAGACTGAGGTACACAGGCTCCGGACCCAGCCTGTCACCACTGCAGTAGGTTGAGGCTGCAGCAGGATGAGGCTCCAACAGGCCTGGCCCACGAGGAGAGACTGAGGTACACAGGCTCCGGACCCAGCCTGTCACCACTGCAGTAGGTTGAGGCTGCAGCAGGATGAGGCTCCAACAGGCCTGGCCCACGAGGAGAGACTGAGGTACACAGGCTCCGGACCCAGCCTGTCACCACTGCAGTAGGTTGAGGCTGCAGCAGGATGAGGCTCCAACAGGCCTGGCCCACGAGGAGAGACTGAGGTACACAGGCTCCGGACCCAGCCTGTCACCACTGCAGTAGGTTGAGGCTGCAGCAGGATGAGGCTCCAACAGGACTGGCCCACGAGGAGAGTCTGAGGTACACAGGCCCCGGATCCAGCACAGCCCAGACCACCACACACAGTAGACTAGAGCTACACCAAGTACAACCTGTTTGCCACAGCCCTGGCCATAGAAATATAATTTCTAGAGCAGACATTCTCATTCAAGTTAATGTTCTGTGATGGGCAGACCGGCGGCCATATCGAGTGTTCCCATGAGTGGTCCAATCACATTGCTGTGGTCTGAGAAGCTTTCTCGCCTCTAGTAATTCTATTTCTATGGCCTAACAACCACACACAGTCCCCCGACTGCTACCACTACCGACCACAAATCTCCCCCATTACCTACTACAACCCAGAATAACCACAATCTTTCCCAGGCACTTGGTCTTAACAAGGCTGTTCCCTGGAAGTGTATTCATGGCCATGCACAGTCTCTATTCTCTACTCATTATATTAGCAGACTCCACAGACTTCACACACTGAGGACTCTGTGGCTCGACTACAACACAGACACACTACTGCTGGTGGATTATGGGAAAAATCCACATCAACGCACAGCCGCTTGGCAGTAGAACGATCTTTCATAGACAGTGGAACAACACACATGACGGTGCCTCATATTCATCATTTAACACAAACACGGCGCTATACGCTAAATAAGCAAAGTTCCCGGGAAACGTTTTACACTAAAGGTCTGGGAGGATGGAGGAGAGCGTCATTCCAGTAGGGTGGAAAGATAGACAGCTGGGCAGCTGCAGAGAGACGCACCAGTCAGAAGCGGGAGAAAAGTGTTACTTTGCCGAGAGCAAAAACCCAGGGGTTTCTGTGAGAACGGCCCAGGAATGTTCACCCTCACGCCTCATTGGCGTTCTCATCGCACAGGCACTGCGGAGATGGGACACCCACACCAGATTTACGGCGGAGTCAGAAGCTTTACAACAGCATCCCAACATGGTCCCCCTGGGGCCCGGGGCGGTTGTAATGTCTTGATCTGTGTCCGAAAGAAAACAGTCGTCTCTAACTGGCTGACGCTGAGGTGGAGACGGTGAAGCACTGAGGTAAGATGGAGGTTGGATGGACGATGGGGAAATGGGGGGGAGGCCACTTTTGGTGAGGGAAAGCCTGAAATGGTTTTTTTGTTTCAGTTTTGCACCTCGCTTTATTCATTTTGTTTTGTCTAAGGGGAAATGGTGGCCCCTGTTTGCATGAACAGGATCATCATAAAGAGGACTGGTCTGGGACACGGCTGGCTGTTTCTATAGTTTATTGAAGTGAAAGTAGGGTGGGGGGTAAAACATAGGAATCTGTTAGATAAATGAAGACCCACTGGGCATAGACGTCAGTTTATTTATTGATATTTGGTTGAGTTGTCAACTAACGTGAATTCAACGTGAATTCAACAAAACATTTCACCATGTCATTGGATTGAGGTTAAAAGTTGTGTGAATGTTAGAAGTTTGCAAATCCAATTACCTTTCCACACGTTGATTCAATGTCATCACATAGATTCTTTGGGTTGAAATTATGTGGAACAAAATTTTTGCCCAGCGGGGAGGGACAAAACGTAGGCACTTCACTGGAGGTGGTCATGGCAATGCTCTCAACTTCTTTTTTCTTGCTATGATCTTCTTCCTTCTGTTTGTCACACCTCTTGGACTATCCTTTTCTCCCTCTTAACCCCCCACCCCCCACTCCCTCTCTCTCCTTCTGGTTTGGCCTGCCCTCCCACAGCCCCTCTCGGCAGCATCGCTCATAAACCTCAGCGCTCTCCAAGGGAGAGGACCTGTATCTGGCTTGCCCAAACAAACCCACAAAGGCCTTTTTGTCCCCTGCAGGAACTGGTAGTGGTTCAGGAAGTGTAGGCTGGTCCAGCAGTGCACCAGCCGTGCCAGGCGGTGGGTTGATTTATGGCTCTGGGTAGCTGTTGGACCCTGTCCCGCTGTCACTCAGGGCCAGAGAGGAGTGTGAAAGAGAGGGTACCCATGGCTCTAAAGAGATTACAATGCCTGTCATAATGTGTCTTGGAGGGGAAAGGAAGCGACCATAAAAATGGGCCCGAAGAAAAAGAGGGAACAATCAGAGGCGAGAGAGAGAGAAGAGAGATCCCACAGCGCTGCTCTCTGTCCTTTTCTTTTTTTGTTTTGGCTGATGACAAAGTGTAATCGGCTGAGAAATTGATTTCCGTGAGACTTTCTCTCATCCTTGCGGAAGATGCTAACTCGTTAGGACTTGACAGGCCTGCGCCAGGACCGGGAGACAACAATTAAGTTTGTTGGATGTGTCAGAAATGGCTGCTGAGTTTTAGTCCGGGGGAGAAATCCTTTCTGACGGATTGGTGCTGACAAAGCAGGCCAATGGGTGGGAGTGGCGTAGCCTCCCCGAGCGTCTGTGTGGCCGAGGAACCATCGGGCTCCATTAACCCTTATCTGTGAGTCCTGAGAAACAAAGTCCCACTCAGAATACCTGCTGGAGTCTGGAAAATCCTATTATGGGACTGCACGGGGACACATCCTTTATATATATATATATATATATATATATATCTCTCTCTCTCTCTCCCTCTCTCCCTCTCTCCCTCTCTCCCTCTCTCCCTCTCTCCCTCTCTCTCTCTCTCTCTCTCTCTCTCTCTCTCTCTCTCTCTCTCAGCGGTTGGAGGAGAAACTTTATCTGTCCCACTTTGTCCGCGGATGAGTGGGCTGCATTTATGTGTGGATTGCAGGGTGACTGCCATGTCTAGCCCCAGTCACTTACCTCACACAGAAGTTTAGAAAAGAGTAATGCAAAACACATGAAGATACTCTGGCCGTCTAATCCAATAAGAGTTGGCTTTTTATTGCTTCATTTATTTCTTTAAACAATGAACAATGTTGGATATGAAAAAGATACCGACGTAACAAAGTTAAAATAACATTCCTGAAGTTGATCTGAACGTATACAAATAGCAAATATAGCTTGGCACAAATGAAACCTGATTCACAGCATATGTACTGTGCACCGCAATATGTTTTTGCTGAGATGATTTCTAAGAAAAGCACAACTATGAAATAAGGTAGTGTTATTTCAGATCTGACTGGAAGATCCCAACGCTTCCACACACACTCACTCAAACACAGCTACATGGATTCACATGTGTGAGTTAAACTAGAGTAGGGCCCAGAGTTCTTCTTGATCAAGTTATGTGGTCACTGGTAAGGATAAACTCAGGGCACTAATAATATGGTATGGGTCAGAACTGGGTTCAAATACATGTGTATTTGACTATCTGGTATTTCAAATACTTTTTCTGTGTATTTGAGTATTTTCAAATACACAGCCAAAAACAATTTGAATTGTTATTTGTAAAATCTAAACAGTCTACCAAATTGAACTTGACAGTATTTTCAAATACTTATTTGAAATACTATTTTCAAATAACTGGGGTAAATGCATCACAGTGTATTTGTGTATTTTCAAATAATATTTCAACTCAGGGCTGGTATGGGTATATATCAATATCAAGTTTTGGGTGTTAGTCTTAAGCGATAGCTCTTAGGTGTGCCACAGGGTACCGTATCAATACCCCTTGTGTTTCTCTCTCTCTCTATGGAGTCTACAACGACTCTCAGAACCCAGGCCACATAAAGAGGTGAGGGTAAGCTCACAAATATAGACTTTTCAATAACTTAGACACGCAATGGCTATCATATGGCTCAAATTAAAGCATTATGCCATAATGGCCCACTGTACGGGTTAGGACCTCATTACAGCCACCGGGCCTCTGCTTCCTCTCCACGGTGGCAGCTCTCCCGTTGGATCTGCTCTACCGTAATTGGAGGAGCAATATGGAGTAATTGGAAGAGGACTATGGTGTTGCTCTGTGTCAGGGTCTGAATATGCTGGCCTGCCTGCCTGTGTTTTAGCTCTTAACCTGGTAATGAGCTCTCAAACCAGACCCCCACACCCATTAGCCTTTGAACTGGGACAAGGGAGAGAGGCAGCGAGTGAGTCGCACACACATTCCAAAACTGACATGGTCACATTACACGCTCCCGCACGCTCCCACACACAAACTCATATAACACACAGGAACGAGCTACTAGGAGAAAATGACACATACACATGCATATACATAAAAACACACACGCATGCGCGTACAAACACACACACACTGCTAGGAGAATTCTTGGACATAATAACCATGTAAGAGAGTCTAGCCTAAAAGTCCTGCCTGGCTGTGCCTAGAGTGCCCATATTTCTCCCTGTTTCTCTCTCTATGCTCTGTTTCTCTCTCTCTCTTTCAATCTCCCCCCTCTTTCTCTTTCTCTCCCAGCAGGAGACCATTTGGAAACAATCAGCAGTGTGTTTAAAGGGAGCCCCTGTGAGCTGGGTGGACATATCTCCGCACATAGAATTCATCACCTCGGCTTCCTGTGCACCCATTTAAGGGTCTCCTCATTTTCACTCCTGTCTGGGTGACTGTGTGTGAACATGGGTTTTTGCGATTTAAGGTGTGTGTTTCTGAGTGAGAGTACATGTACTGTATGTGTGTGACAGAGAGAGAGGGTAGTGCACACTGGAGAAAAGGGTGATGTATAGAGACAAAGTGGAGTCACAATTCAACGGCTCAGACACAAGACGTATGTGGCAGGGTCTACAGACAATCACGGACTACAAAAAGAAAACCAGTCACGTCACGGACACCGACGTCTTGCTTCCAGACAAACGAAACACCTTCTTTGCCCGCTTTAAGGATAACACAGTGCCACCGAGGCGGCCTGCTACCAAGGACTGTGGGCTCTCCTTCTCCGTGGCCGACGTGAGTAAGACATTTAAACGTGTTAACCCTCGCAAGACTGCCGGCCCAGACGGCATCTCAAGCCGGGTCCTCAGAGTGGAGACCAGCTGACTGGAGTGTTTACGGACATATTCAATCTCTCCCTATCCCAGTCTGCTGTCCCCACTTGCTTCAAGATGTCCACCATTGTTCCTGTACCCAAGAAAGCAAAGGTAACTGAACTAAATGACTATCACCCCGTAGCACTCACTTCCATCATCATGAAGTGCTTTGAGAGACTAGTCAAGGATCATATCACCTCCACCCTACCTGACACCCTAGACCCACTGCGATTTGCGTTTCGCCCCAACAGATCCACAGATGATGCCATCACCATCACACTGCCCACTGCCCTAACCCATCTGGACAAGAGGAATACCTATGTAAGAATTCGGTTAATTGACAGTTGCTCAGCATTCAACACCATAATACCCTCCAAGCTCATCATGAAGCTAGAGGCCCTGGGTCTCAACCCCGCCCTATGCAATTGGGCCCTGGACTTTCTGACGGGCCACCCCCAGGTGGTGAAGGTAGGAAACAACATCTCCACCCCACTGATCCTCAACACAGGGGCCCCACAATGGTGCGTGCTCAGCCCCCCTCCTGTAATCTCTGTTTACCCACGACTGCGTGGCCACTCACGCCTCCAAATCAATCATCAAGTTTGCAGACGACACCACAGTGGTAGGCTTGATTACCGACAACGACGAGACAGCCTACAGGGGGAGGTGAGGGCCCTCAGAGTATAGTGTCAGAAAAACAACCTCTCACTCAACGTTAACAAAAAAAGGAGATAATCGTGGACTTCAGGAAACAGCAGAGGGAGCACCTCCCTATCGACAGGACAGCAGCGAAGGTGGAAAGTTTTAAGTTCCTCGGCGTACACATCACGGACAAACTGAAATGGTCCACCCACACAGACAGTGTGGTGAAGAAGGCGCAACAGTGCCTCTTCAACCTCAGGAGGCCGAAGAAATTTGGCTTGTCACCTAAAACCCACACAAACTTGTACAGATGCACAGATGCAAAGCTCTCCAGAAGGTGGTGCGGTCTGCACAATGCATAACCGGGGGCAAACTACCTGCCCTCCGGGACATCTACAGCACCCGATGTCACAGGAAGGCCAAAAAGATCACCAAGGACAACAACCACTCGAGCCATTGCCTGTTCACCCTGCTTCCACCCAGAAGGTGTGGTCAGTACAGGTGCATCAAAGCTGGGACAGAGAGACTGAAAAACAGCTTCTATCTCAAGGCTATCAGATTGTAAACAGCAATCACTAACACAGAGAGGTTGTAACCAACATACAGACTTAAAATCACCCTTTAATAAATGGAACACTAGTCACTTTAATAATGGCACTTTAAGAATGGTTACATATCTTGCATTACTCATCTCATATGTATATACATGTCTTTTATACCCGCCCCGCACCATCCACACTCTCCTTCACCTGGCATCTTGCCTGTGACGCTCGGTCATTGCTCATCCATATATTTATATGTATATATTCTTATTCAATTCCTTTACTTAGATTTGTGTGTATTAGGTAGTTGTTGTGGAATTGTGAGATTACATGTTGGATATTGCTGCACTAGAAGCACAAGCATTTTGCTACACTCGCAATAACCTCTGCTAACCATGTGTCTGTGACCTATAACATTTGATTTGATTTGATTTAATGCTAGGGGAGACAGAGAAGACAGTTTGGGAGGTGTGAGATCTTAAAGACCCTTATTCAGATGTGCCATCACATCCTATCTTAGCAGAGACATACGCAGAGTGCAAAAACAGCTGGTGACAGTAGACAGAATAAAGCATGTCTTATAGCATGTCTTACAAGGCAGTATTACCATTTATAGTAAGTTCCTACGATACGAGCTAATGGCACCTGTTTTTAGAATCAACCAACGGAGATTGGTTGTACCTATAGAGACACGACGTAGACAAACCTATAGACAGACATAGGTCATTGTGTTTGACTTAAGCTCTGTGCATTTCCTTTGGCCTTCCTATAGGATGTGTTGCACTGCCTAGTATGGGGCATCCGGTGTGCAGACACTTGCCTGGCCTGAGTGGGCTGTTCAGAAGTTAGCTTTAATGGAGTGCCCCCCCTACTTCCTCCCTCCCCCTCTCTATTGTAGCCTTTCTACCAGGTGAACCCCCCCCCCCGCCCCCGCCCCCACCCCCGCCCCCACCACCCAAACACGTCACCCTATTCTTCAGAGATCTAATAAGGTCTGTGACCCCTGACCCCTCAGGCTACCCGTCCCGCACCATCCACACTCTCCTTCACCTGGCATTGTTGTCGTGGATCTACCCTCCTCTGGCTGGGCCACTGATGCCTGTCTTTGTCCTGCTGCAATTCACTCTGACCCTGTTCAATTAGTTAACCTAGCTTCCCCTCCCTGCTGAGATACCACAGCCAGACAGAGAGAGGGAGAGAGAGAGAAGGGAGGAGAGGAGGAGAAAGAGGGAGAGAGGGCTAGGAAGAGAGGGGGGAAATCGTTAATTTGTAAAGTATTTTTTTTTCTCTTGGACTAAAAGAGAGAAGAGTGGCCTTGAGACAAAACTGTTGGAATGCGCGCTCGGTGCTCTCGTGGAGTGGAATTCTCTCTCTCTTTCTCTTTCTGTCTCTCCCTTTTGAATGCGGCTCGCCTTTCCTCGCTCCTCTCACACGAGATTAGAACGTCAATAATAACAGTCCTCTCCCCCCAAGCTACCCTTCCACCACCACCAAACACGACAGATTAGACCAAAGAAAGGGATTACTAATCAAATGAGAGGGAGTGAGAAAGACCCCCAACCTCTCTTTTTTTGTCTTTTTGTTTTGAATAGACACCATCTCTCCAAGACAATCGACCTCCAGTCACATTGGAGGGAAGCTCATCGCCCCGAAAGGGGGCAGAGTGGACAATGGCATGCATGCAGACACAGACACAAGCACGCACACACGCACACAAACTGTAAACACACACACGCCCCACAGGGCCTGTTTAAGAAGATGGAGCACACTCCAAGTAAACGGGGAAGGGTGCTGTGTGTCCCCCACCTGTAGCAGAGGCAGAGCTGGAGCTGGTGGATAGGTGGAGAATGCAGGGATGGAGGATGTTGGCAATGTGTTCTGCCTGGTAGAGGCTGAAGTTAGGACTTGGACTGAGGACTGCGGCAGGGTCTGGAGATGGGGCTGGAGCTGGAGCTGGGGCTGAGGCACTGAAGCTGGGGATGAATTAGCGCTGTAAGCTGATTATGGTGGCTGGGCACAGCTCTATTTCCCCCAACAGTAAGCGGGTTGGTAGGGGGGGTGAAGAAGGTCCCTATACGCAGAGGGCCACAGTCACAGTCGTGCTGCAGGCTGCACTGGAACAATGGAGTCCCCTTCCCTCACTAACTCACTCAGCGCACAAACACACACATGCACACACAAACACGTACACGGACACACACATGCACACATGGAGGGATGGGGGATGGAGGGTTAGAGGGATGGAGGGATAGAGGAATGAGGGGATGGAGGGATAGAGGGATGGGGGGATGGAGGGATAGAGGAATGGGGGGATGGAGCGATAGAGGGGTGGAGCGATAGAGGGATGGGTGTTGGAAGGATAGAGGGATGGGGGATGGAGGGATAGAGGGATGGAGGGATGGAGGGATGGAGCGATAGAGGAATGAGGGGATGGGGGGATAGAGGGATGGGGGATGGAGGTATAGAGGGATGGAGGGATAGAGTGATGGGGAGATGGAGGGATGGAAGGATAGAGGGATGGGGGATGGAGGGATGGAAGGATGGGGGAATGGAGGGATGGAGGGATAGAGGGATGGGGAGATGGAGGGATAGAGGGATGAGGGCATGGAGGGATAGAGGGATGGGGATGGAGGGATGGAGGGATGGGGTGATGGAGGGATGGAAGGAAGGAGGGATGGAGGGAGGGAGGGAGGAATATATTGATGGATGGATGGAAGGATTGATTGATGGATGGATGGATGGGGGCTGTTAGGTCACCACTGACTCCAGTACACTGGCTACTGGATTGTGACCCGACATTCTGCCTCTCTCTACACGCCACCACAGATTTCAATTCATTTTTTTTGTCCACTATTACAATTTATTAACGCTATAGGCGGCAACGGTCATTGAAACTCGGAACGCATCTTATAACTGTAAACACGACGACACCGGTTAGCCATCAATTAGTGGGAGTAGTAAGGGATGTTGAAAATGTGATGTAATGACTTCACTGCGGTTGAATTAAGACTACAACAATACACTGATACTTTGTTTTCAGATCGTTCCCAAGGCCAGGCCACCGTACTTGGAATCTGTAAGTACTTGTGTGTGAGAGAGAGAGAGTCTCAGAGTTTGTGTTCATTGAAAGCTGGTGAATGACAGAGGTTTATCCCTCCCCAGTGGCTGCAGGCTCTCTACGCTGCAGTGTGGGTTCATCTCTGGGACAGTCAAAGAGGCTGGGGCCAGCGGATTAAGGGTCCCTTTGGGTGGGAGTGAAACTCTTTTGGCTTCTTTCTCCCCCGGTGACAGAGGTGACAGGCCCTCGGAGACACAGGACAGGGGGACAGTTAGGAGACATCTGCATTCATTCAAGACAACGGCTTATCCGTGCAGAAAAAACACGCCCTCTCCGGCCTGCCCCTCTCCTCCCGAACCCAACCTGCCTAAAGCTCTACCTACCTCCCTCCCTTCTCTCCTGATTCCAACCTGCCTACAGCTCTACGTCCCTCCCTTCTCTCCTCCTGATTCCAACCTGCCTAAAGCTCTACCTCCCTCCCTTCTCTCCTCCCGATTCCAACCTGCCTATATCTCTACCTCCCTCCCTTCTCTCCTCCTGATCTCAACCTGCCTAAAGCTCTACCTCCCTCCCTTCTCTCCTCCTGATCTCAACCTGCCTAAAGCTCCACCTCCCTCCCTTCTCTCCTCCTGATCTCAACCTGCCTAAAGCTCTACCTCCCTCCCTTCTCTCCTCCTGATCTCAACCTGCCTAAAGCTCCACCTCCCTCCCTTCTCTCCTCCTGATTCCAACCTGCCTAAAGCTCTACCTTCCCTCCCTTCTCTCCTCCTGATTCCAACCTTCCTAAAGCTCTACCTCCCTCCCTTCTCTCCTCCTGAGCCCAACCTACCTAAAGCTCTACTTCCCTCCCACCCTCCTTAGTCGTGTCTGGCTGCCGGTCTTGATGTGGTATCTGAATGGTATCTGAATGACAACCAGCAGAGAGGCTCCATGCACCTCCTCCCCTCCTTACTCTGCCCTGTGCTGGAAAGCAGGCCCAGACCAGACCAGCCCACCTAATCCTCGACTCCCCATTCACCCAGCACTTCTAATCTCCACCACACCACCCACCCTCCTCCCACCCCCCACTCAAGAGATGCACAAAGGCCCTGAGTCCCGGCCGCTCCCCCACCACCCCGCCCAGTGTGGTGGACCGGACCTGTAAATCGTGGGCCAGTGTGATGAAGCGGGAGGCAGTGGGTAAAACTCAGTGAAAACTCATTGAGTCGGAGGATAAATCTTTCTCTCGCTGGGCCGTCTCTCTCATTGTTGCTGGTGGGGTGAGCTGAGGAGGACGGACACAAACAGTGTTTGAATTTCAATGTGCCCATGGCTCAAGAAAAGAAAGGAGAATATGGACTAGTTGTGAGTATCCAGGGGGGAAAGGATCACTGCGTGTACAAACAAGTAACATTCAACTGCTTTGGGAAAAGTATGTCCCTCATTCTATTATTGTTCCCATATAATACAGACCCAATTTATGTGACAATAATACATGCGATCTACTTCTATAATACCAGTATTACATACATTATAGCTATACCTATGTATTTCCAATCTATCAGTGATAAACCTGATCAAATCCAACAGTAAAACCGAAAACTAACATTCCAATGTAATAGGGAGGCAACACATGCTGATCCCTGGGCTGTCAGACAACAGGTTAGTTAGTTTTATCTTTCCACTAATAGATCAACCCTTGATAACACCCTCATCACCCCTCACCTCTCCCCTGCTGTTTCCACTAAATGGTGCTTGTTCCGGTCCTCGGCTGAGCAGGTCTGGAGTCGACTTTTGTGAGATCTCATTGAGGAGGGAGAGACGATGGAGGCCGGCTGCTGATTCTAATGAAGAACACCAGGTCAAATACAAATAAACCCTTTCTTTCCTCTTCTCTTTCTTTCTTTGGAGCATGGCTCTCTAAAACTCTCTCTTTATTCATTCTTCTCTCATGTCCTCTAGTTGTTATTATTTTGACATCCAGAAGAAGCCTGTATACAGTAGAAAAACACACTCGCCATTTTGTTTGAAATGAAACCGTGTAAAACAAGCAGAGTTTTTTTTTTAAAGAGGGAAATATCGTAACGCTCCTGTGAACAAGGTATACATCTGTCGTGCAACCACATAGAAACGTATACAACACATGCACGCACACACACACACGCACAGACACACACAGACACAGACACACACACAGACACACACGCAGACACGCACGCACGCACACACACACACGCGCAGACACACACAAACACACACACAGACACACACGCACACACACACACACACACACACGCACAGACACACACACACACACACACACACACACACACGCACACACGCACACACGCACACACGCACACACGCACACACACACACACACACACACACGCCTGGTCTGACTGGTTGGGCTCGTTGTGGCCTCAGTGAAAAGCAGGAGGACCTCCAGCCCTCACAACCACATTAGCTGTCTTTTATTTACTGAAGCTATCTTACCCATAACTCCCCATTCCTGTAATCATAAAGCATCTCTGCTATAACTCACTATATTCCTTTATGAATAATGCCCAAATTTATGGTGATGGCGTGGAGCGCTGGCCTCCCTGGTGACAAACTTCCCCCGGTCTGTCATGGGCCCGGGCGGCGGGCGCTCACGGCCCTCCATCACTCGCTCAAGATGGGCGCTACCGCTTTATCGCTCCCTGGTCGGTGACATCACCCCGGCACGCCGCGCAGAATTGATGATGAAAGCAAACAGATCTATCTTAACTCACATTTACCAAATCAATTATTATTATTATTTTTTACAGACCCTCTTGCTTATTGGCATATTGACGGTTTGCATGCGGCGATGGAGCGAGGCTTTCTATGGAGGGGGACTTAACGGCGTTTACCATATTTAATGCAGGGATGTCATGACTGAATATCCGTTCTGAATAATGTGGCATTTCATCATAAATTCTTTACAACTTATTTACTTAATGGAAAGAGTTATGGGCCGTTGTCAGAGAAGTGATTAAACATAATGACACAGTGTTGCCTCCCCGGCCATCCCATCTTTCCTCCCATAATCCTCAGCTCCTTTTAAATACATATTATTCAAGCTCCCCATAAATTACCGGCGGATTAAAATTCATGAAACCTTTTTCCTTTATTTCCTTCCCTGGGAAAAAAAAGCGTGAGCCCGAGAGCTTGTTCAACCAGCCGTAAATCTCTCTCTGGGCGAGACAGATACTTTTAAAATCATATTCAAACCCAATGTTAGTGAAATATAAAAATAATTTCAAAAATCAAAGAGGGAGAGAGAGAGAGGATTTCATTTCGCTATTGGGGCAATTGATGTGCTGAGTCTCATGGTAGCAGTAAATAATGAACAAAAAGTTGCTGCTTGGAACAGAAATGTACGGCGGGAGTGAATCCATTTATTGGTCCCGTCGGAGCCAAACCCACTCAGTTAGACCTGATGGTCGATGATGCAAGTCTAACCATGACCACCGTTCCACCATCCAAACCAAATCCAAACCCAAACTATTTATATAGACCAGAGATGATATTCTACAAACACTGAGGAGTCAGCTAGCGTAAAATTGGGCTTAAGGGTTGGGAGACTTCTGCAGGTTCACATAGTTAACCAGTGTTAGATCATCTCTTTTATTTTGTCTACACCCTTGATTTTATTCATCAAAAGGCATTGATGCTACCTAGTGTTTGACCGTTTGATTCAACCAGTAGATAGTCATGCATGGTGTTGCTAGTGCTGTCTTACAGAAGGACAAAGACCTCCGAGTGTTTTCGCAGGAGTAGGAGGTCTCTCATCCCGAAATGAGAGGAGAGGATCTGTTTAGGGGGATCTCAATTAGACTGATACCCTTATGACCTCAACCTTCTCCCCCCTCCCCTCCCCCTCCTATCCCCCTGCGTAAAACGAGACATGGGCTGACACAGACAGAGGCTGCACCTGACTTCCTAACCTCTGACCTTGTCCAGTAACCCCTGCCTTCGATTGTGTGGGCGGCCTGGCCAATATTGCGATTGGCTGATGGCCGCTGTAGGTCTTTAACTGGGGCTAAAGACAGGATTTATAGCTTTTCATTTTAATTGAGTTAAGAGCATACAGACCGCAGAGGGGCTGCCTTGGGGACACTCTCTGTTGGACTGGGCTGAGGTGAGATCACCTCACATCACTCAGCAACAAACGCCACAGCAACTGGGACACTTAAAACCCAGAGACCAACATAGAGGCAGAGACAAAGTTAACAGAAGAACTAATACCTGCTCTCCTCCCTCCATCCCTCCATCCCTCCCTCCATCCCTCCCTCCATAACAGAGAACAGAGAGAAGAGAATCCCCTGTTCAGACAATAAACAGCAAATGTTTCTCCTACCTCCCAGCCTTGGGTGGGGTCTCTCAGGCACGCCCGCTGCTCGCCCACATATGGTCCAAATCGCTCGCCCACATCCAGCGTCCTCCGTGCCCAGATGCCCAGGACGCCACCGACACCGGGGACGCCCGACTGGCGTAGCTGGAAGTCGGGGGGAACAGGCAGCTCGTCCTGGGGCATGTAGATGGCAGAGTGGAAGGGGGACGGCTCCAGGGGAGACGTGTCATCGTCAGCGGAGAAGCCAGGGGAGGGGTGGTCCTCTGCTAGGGGGGCCGAAGATGGTGCCGCAAGGTATCCGTCCGACACACACACATCATCCAGAACATCAGAGGGGTAGAGGGCAAAGTCCTCACCATTACCTGAAGGAGAGGGAGAGAGGGAACTTGAGGCTCTAGCATTTCTACCTAAAGTACAGCATCAGTGTAGACAGCTTTTTATTTGATTTATTTAACCCTTATTTTACCAGGTAAGTTGACTGAGAACACATTCTAATTAACAGCAGCAACCTGGGGAATACACTACATCACCAAAAGTATGTAAAACAAATTGTGGATTCGGCTATTTCTGCCACACCCGTTGCTGACAGGTGTATAGAGTCGAGCACACAACCATGCAATTTCCATAGACAAACATTGGCAGTAGAATTGCCTTACTGAAGAGCACAGTGACTTTCAATGTGGCACTGTCATAGGAAGCCACCTTTCCAAGTCAGTTCGTCAAATTTCTGCCCTGCGAGAGCTGCCCCGGTCAACTGTAAGGGGTGTTATTGTGAAGTTGAAACGTCTAGGAGCAACAATGGCTCAGCTGCGAAGTGGTAGGCCACACAAGGGCACAGAACAGGACCGCCAGTTGCAACACTGCTCTCGGTTGCAACACTCACTACTGAGTTCCAAACTGCCTCTGGAAGCAACGTCAGCACAAGAACTGTTTGTCGGGAGCTTTGTGAAATGTGTTTCCTTGGCCGAGCAGCCACACACAAGCTTAAGATCACCATGCGCAATGCCAAGCATCGGCTGGAGTGGTGTAAAGCTCGCCGCCATTGGACTCTGGAGTGGAAACATGTTCTCTGGAGTGATGAATCACGCTTTGCCATCTGGCAGTTTGACAGATTAATCTGGGTTTGGCAGATACCTGGAGAACGCTACCTGCCCGAGTGCATAGTGCCAACTATAAAGTTTGGTGGAGAAGGAATAATGGTCTGGGGCTGTGAAGGGAATTCTTAATGCTGTAGCATACAATGACATTGTAGACAATTCTGTGCTTCCATCTTTGTGGCAACAGTTTGGGGAAGGCCCTTTCCTGTTTCAGCATGACAATGCACCCGTGCACAAAGCAAAGCCCGTGCAGAAATGGTATTTGTGGAAGAACTTGACTGGCCTGCACAGAGCCCTGACCTCAACCCCATCGAACACCGTTGGGATGAATTGGAACGCCGCCTGCAAGCCAGGCCTAATCGCCCAACATCACTGCCGACCTCACTAAATCCCAGCAGCAATGTTCCAACATCTAGAGGAATGCCTTCCCAGAAGAGTGGGGACTGTTATAGCAGCAAAGGGGGGACCAACTCCATATTAATGCCCATGATTTTGGAATGAGATGTTCGACGAGCAGGTGTCCACATACTTTTGGGCATGTAGTGTAGTTACAGGGAAGAGGAGGGGACATGAATGAGCCAAATGGAAGCTGGAGATGATTGTCCTACAAATACACCATGCAAAACAAGTCCCTAATCATGTAATCAAGCACAAATCAATGACATATTACAGTTAACATGGCCCTGCAAGAGTTGTGAGTGAGGCTTATGCCTTCTCCGACCCAGAGTGAAAAACCAGTCCTCCCCTAACCTACGACCTAACACTAAGGACCATGAAGAAGGATCGTCTCGACATCTTCCATCTTCAATTGAACATAATATGGGAAAATATACAAGGTCCAAACACAAATATTTGATCAGTAGGGGTAGTTAAAATAAACAGGAGACGGAGGAAAGTGGTGCAGGGCTGTGATAACAGGGCCAAGTGTCTGAAGAGAAGGAAAGGGCTTGATTCTACTGTGATAGTAGAGTAGCCCAGAAACACCTCTAACAGAGAGAGAGAGAGAGAGAGAGAGAGAGAGAGAGATTGAGAGAGAGAGAGAGAGAGAGAGAGAGATTGAGAGAGAGAGATTGAGATTGAGATTGAGATTGAGATTGAGAGAGAGAGAGAGAGAGAGAGAGAGAGAGAGAGAGAGAGAGATTGAGATTGAGATTGAGATTGAGAGAGAGAGAGAGAGAGAGAGAGAGAGAGAGAGAGAGAGAGAGAGAGAGAGAGAGAGAGAGAGAGAGAGAGCGGGATAGAGAGAGTCAATAGTGAAGCAGCCGCTGGTTCAGATTGTTTGGCTAGCTGGGGCTCGGCTTGGTGCTGGGCGGGTCCACAGCCTGCATGGTAGCATTGTGCTGTTCTAAACTGTTTTATATTTCCCTTTCCTGACCTTCATCATTCAGCCACTGTGTGAAAACAGAGGAAGCTGAGGCCGGGTCGGCGCAGGTTAATTGTGAGTACAGTGAGAAAGGACACCACAGGCTGACCCTTGAACCCTCGCCGGGCTGCTTGGGAACAGGCCGCACGTGGCTGACTAGCCCTGATGAGGAAGTGTGGTCCGCTCTGTTACAACACCAACATTGACCACAGGTGACAATAAACTTTTCACGCTATTGAGCCGACTCAAACCAAACTATGCTTTTCACATGGTCCTTTCCAGCATGATTCTGGCAACTATGGTGGGTGGATGCGTAACCAGGCCAGCTCAGCTTGGTTTGGCTCATTAGTGTGAAAGGGTACTCATCTCAGATGACACGGTAAACCCTGCACTGCTACTACAACTTCTACCAGAGCAGTATGGGGCTCTGATCTGATCTGAATTGGTGCACTATAAATATAGGGGCGTAATTTGACATGTGCCCACTGAATGTCTGCTTGTCGACTAGTGTCTCTGCCAAAGGAGTCTAAAGGACTTATTTATAGTGCACTACTTTTGACCCCATAGACCCCTTTTTGTGTTTGCAATCATTGCCGCACGAGGGTGATTTGGCCAGCAAACAAAGCCTCTATTTACATGTTGCTCCCAAGTGCATTTCACACTGCTTTTGGATTATAATTTGATTTTAAGGCTCGTATGAATGTCCTGCTTAATATAACGTGTGTGTCATCATCGCAAATCAAATGCATTATTCTTGAAAAAACGCTTGGACTTCAACCAGTAAAATGGCTCTTTGGCTAGCTTTAGCTACAGCTTATCTCAAAGAGCGTGAGCAGTCGAGTTAACAACTGCTGTATCCAAAACAGTTATTTTGCAAAGATCACAACCAAATATAATCTATAGCGACTGTTCAAGCAGGAATCAAAACATCATTGTAGGCGTACGAAAACCTCCAAAAGTTATTTTGTTTAGAAGTAATAAAAATGTAAATCTAGGCTATGTTGCATTGGTGCAGATGGCAATGGCTTCTTACTAAATCCAGAGTAGTGCATCTGTTCTTGACCTCAGTGTGTGGTGTCCTGGGAAGGGTTCTATTACTTTCAGTCTCCTCTGGTCAGAAGTAGTGCGCTATGCAGTAAGGGAATGAAAGTGTATTTTGAGAGTATGCCTGACATAGGGCTTTATAGAACCCTGGTCAGAAGTAGTGCACTATGGGGCTTTATAGAGCTCTGGTCAGAAGTAGTGCACTATGAGGCTTTATAGAACCCTGGTCAGAAGTAGTGCACTATGGGGCTTTATAGAACCCTGGTCAGAAGTAGTGCACTATGGGGCTTTATAGAGCTCTGGTCAGAAGTAGTGCACTATGGAGCTTTATAGAGCTCTGGTCAGAAGTAGTGCACTATGGGGCTTTATAGAGCTCTGGTCAGAAGTAGTGCACTATGAGGCTTTATAGAACCCTGGTCAGAAGTAGTGCACTATGGGGCTTTATAGAGCTCTGGTCAGAAGTAGTGCACTATGGGGCTTTATAGAGCTCTGGTCAGAAGTAGTGCACTATGGGGCTTTATAGAGCTCTGGTCAGAAGTAGTGCACTATGGAGCTTTATAGAGCCCTGGTCAGAAGTAGTGCACTATGGGGCTTTATAGAGCTCTGGTCAGAAGTAGTGCACTATGGGGCTTTATAGAGCTCTGGTCAGAAGTAGTGCACTATGGAGCTTTATAGAGCCCTGGTCAGAAGTAGTGCACTATGGGGCTTTATAGAGCTCTGGTCAGAAGTAGTGCACTATGGGGCTTTATAGAGCTCTGGTCAGAAGTAGTGCACTATGGGGCAAATTCTAACTCCCTAACTTCCACATTTGCACTTAGTCTGCCATTGACATCAATCCATGACTAAGTGAACATTACGTGGAAGTTAAGATTTGCCCATTCCTTGTAGGGAATGAAGGTGTAATTTGAGAGCGGGTCTTAGCCAGGCCTGCCGGGCCTCCTGCTCTGGGCCCACGGAGGACAGACAGACAGGAAACCCTCCACAGGAAGCAGCCTCTCCCCCTGTGACTGTGGCAGGCTGTGGCTAACGCGCCCTGACAAGCTGGGAGGGTCGGTGGGGAGGTGGGGTTGCTAATGAGGCTGTAGCTACACATCCCTGTGCCTCGGTACATTCCTGAACGGCTGTGTGACACCGCACCGCTGCGCTGTCAGCCTGGAATCTTTGATCCACACACAGAGATGCACACACGGACACACACACATAAAGAGACACAGACGCATGCATAAACACACACAGATGCACGCACACATACACACACACCTCAACCACCATCCAAACTCTCTACTTAGATGTCCATTATGTAGTTTATTAAAATAAACTAGGCTGTTAAAATCATGTTGAATTATTTCCATGGAAATATTTTGAAATGCCTCTCAGATCACACACTAATGTTAATGAGAAAAGTGGTGTTATCATTCACACCACCTAACAACCTCTGAAGACCCACCCCATCAGGAAGAGCAGAGGAAGTTGTCAGATGACGTCCAGATGATGAGCTGTCGATTAGGGCTGTCAGAGACTCAATCTCACAGAGAGAGACAGACGGAAAGACAAGGAGAATGGACGCCACCTGTCAAGTCGCTGTTTTGCTGGACCTCCCACTGGTCACTGCTCCCCTCAATACTGAGACAGATTACATACAGTTGAAGTCTGAAGTTTACATACACTTAGGTTGGAGTCATTAAAACTTGTTTGTCAACCACTCCATAAATTTCTTGTTAACAAACTATTTGGCAAGTCGGTTAGGACATCTACTTTGTGCATGACACAAGTAATTTTTCCAACAATTGCTTACAGACAGATTATTTCACTTATAATTCACTGTGTCACAATTCCAGTGGGTCAGACGTTTACATAGACTAAGTTGACTGTGCCTTTAAACAGCTTGGAAAATTCCAGAAAATGATGTTATAGCTTTAGAAGCTTCTGACAGGCGAATTGCCCATTTTTGAGTCAATTGGAGGTGTACCTGTGGATGTATTTCAAGACCTACCTTCAAACTCAGTGCCTCTTTGCTTGACATCATGGGAAAATCAAAAGAAATCAGCCAAGATCTCAGAAAAAGTGGTTCATCTTTGGGACCAAAATCCAAATGCCTGAAGGTACCACGTTCATCTGTACAAAGAACAGTATGCAAGTATAAACAGCATGGGACCACGCAGCCATCATACCACTCAGGAAGGAGACGCGTTCAGTCTCTTAGAGATTATCGTACTTTGGTGTAAAAAGTGCAAATCAATCCCAGAACTACAGCAAAGGACCTTGTGAAGATGCTGGAGGAAACAGGTACAAAATATCTATATCCACAGTAAAACGAGTCCTATATTGACATAACCCGAAAGGCCGCTCTGCAAGGAAAAAGCCACTGCTCCAAAACCGCCATAAAAAAGCCACACTACGGTTTGCAACTGCACATGGGGACAAAGATCGTACTTTTTGGAGAAATGTCCTCTGGTCTGATGAAACAAAAATAGACCTGTTTGGCCATAATAATAAAAGCGGAAATAAATCATTCTCTCTACTATTATGACATTTCACATTCTTAAAATAAAGTGGTGATCCTAACTGACCTAAAACAGGGAATTTTTACTTGGATTAAATGTCAGGAATTGTGAAAATTTGGATAAGGTGTATGTAAACTTCCGACTTCAACTGTATTTGAACAAGTGAATATTGCTGCTCATTTTAAGACATTTTGTTTCAAGAGACCCGTTTTCTACAAGTCAACAAGAGAGGGGGACATTTTACTGATGAACGCAATAAGAATTGGGTTTGACTTGACATCATCATATGTTCTATAATCCCTAAGAGAATCCAACAGTGGCAACAACAAGGCTGAATGGTGGGCAGCTCACAGACCAGGTCAGGTTTCCACTGACAGTTTGTAGTAAGACAAATCAGATGAAGATCATTGAAGTGCCCTCTGGAGGTAGAACAGAAATCAAGAGTAAAAAGGATTATAACGGTGTACAGACGTCAATTACCAAACGGAGTAGCCATGTTACGTTCCCCAGTTTCTGTGTTGTAGTTTGTGTTTTTGTGAGTGTGTATTTCAGGAAATGGCTTCCTGAAATCCCCCAAGCAGCTGATTGGTCGACTCCATGGCTAATTGGAGCTGACCCCGCCACCTCGTCAGGATACAGCTGTATCCGATTACCAGTGCCTTCTGAAACTATAGAAAAGCCAGTGTTCTGTTGTTCAAAAGAGACATTGCAGAAAGATCATTGCTGAGAGAGAGAGAGAGAGGAGGCTGAGGGTGAGGGTGATATACTGTGCTGGTTGTTCTCAGGGGAGATGATTAGTGTGTCCTGTATTGGTTGAGTGAGAGAGCTGATTGGTTATGTCTGTGTCAATAGGACGCAGTGTTTTGATTATTGAAATTGTTTGTGTTATTCTGTTTCATTTGTTCCCAGGGGGAAGAGGAAGGCACCTAGGGAGTGCTAATAAGCTTAGTATTGGATACTAAGTCGTCTTTAGAGATACTGCCTGATGATCTGATGGCCAGAATGCAGGTCTTGGACAACAGGTCTTCATTTTACTTCTCTAACATCTTAACAGATGAAGGATATTTCACTTGTGCCATTTCAATAGGAGATTGATGTTACAGCTACCAGACAATTTTTCTAATGGTTGAGCCTGAGTATCAAGTCATCAAGTAAGATGACACAGGGACTCTCCCCTGTATATCGAACTGACAAGATGCACTCTGGGAAGCTCCACTAAGTGGCATGGCCCGAGGGGAAAAGAGTCAGAGGATGGACATGATGACTGACAGCCTAACAGGGAATTACTCCCTGATCCAGCCCTCTCTGTCAACCCAGCAGACAGGGACGTAGCAGTGCCTCGCCGTGAGTTTGAGCTGACCTGGTTCCTGTAAATGGGACGTTTTCAGAGGGACACAGTCTAGTCTGTGCTCCAGCACTACAAGACTCCAGTGGTACCGTCGTAGAGGTCT
Source organism: Oncorhynchus masou masou (assembly GCF_036934945.1). Lineage (NCBI taxonomy): Eukaryota > Metazoa > Chordata > Actinopteri > Salmoniformes > Salmonidae > Oncorhynchus > Oncorhynchus masou. The sequence continues at coordinate 61,689,055 of NC_088224.1, forward strand.
GGAGAGAGATGTTCTGATTCTGGACTCTGACAACTCCTCTGTGCACTTACCCGAGGAGGTGAGGGGCAGAGAGAACGTGTCTTACCCTAAGTCCTCGGTGCTTATCTCTAACCTTTACAGACTGACAGTGGACTATATTGGTGCAGGGTCAGGTCAACTTTAGACCGTCCCCTCGCCCATACCCGGGCGCGATCCAGGGACCCTCTGCACACATCAACAACAGTCACCCACGAAGCATCGTTACCCATCGCTCCACAAAAGCCGCGGCCCTTGCAGAGCAAGGGGAACCACTACTTCAAGGTCTCAGAGCAAGTGACGTCACCGATTGAAACTCTATTTAGCGCGCACCACCGCTAACAAGCTAGCCGTTTCACATCCGTTACACATAGATACAGAACAAAAAGACTTAATGACTGGGTCGCGTCTCTGGCAACCGAACCGATAGAACCAATGACCAGCCGGCTTGGGTAGCAACCTGAGATTTGTGGCAGGACTATATCTTGTGGAAGGATAAAATGGTATGAATAACTTAATAAAAATGTTTTTAATTAAAATATGTTAATTATTTCTTTGAATATGACGATAACCCGTTGTATAAACGTGATAATGCCCTCAAAGCTGGTGTTTGGAGGATATATTGGCACGGTTTGCCAGCCCGAGACGAATGCTAATATATCCTTTTCGGGCATTATGATTTAAATGGATACCATGAGATCACCATGGAAGCCATTTCTGAAGAGTGAATCTCTTCTCATTGTATCTATGCATCCGGTTTCTTAATGCCTAGCCAATGCATACTGTAAAGTTTATCATCGCGTAATAGTGCAATGTTGAACCGGGAACAAGAATAGATCGAGGAGAGAAATGACAGACCAGAAGAGAGAGAGAAGGCCAGATTGTTGTATTTGTTGGGCATTTCATTCTTTATATTGTGCACTTCTTCTCAAACGTATCTTTATTCCTCTGAAATACCACATCCTATATGGTATCATGATTCAGTGTGTAATGGCATATTTTAACCAGCTGAGTGATTAAAAATATTGCTTGCTTGAAACTCAAACTTCCAGTCATTTCTTGTGGCATTTCTTATATTTCTGCGTTAAGTCTGCACGAATATGCATGTGAGTGCACAAGTCATGTTTGAGAGAGGTTTTCTCGTATTTTCTGTCCGTCACCACGTCTTTATTGCCATTGTGTTTGACACACACACTGTGTGGGCCAGCATGTTGAAAGAGCAAAGCTTTTAAACGTCTGTTGTGCCAGGCAGGGCCTGAAACCCAATGTGGCTATACCAGCATGTGTAATGATTTTCTGTGCAGGACTGTGTAACGTGGTTATAACCCTGGAGATGAAGTTTGCCATATGGCTGAAACCGAGGGCTTTTAAATGTAACTGTATCCATCCAACTGGTCTCATAGTTTATATTTGATTTAGACCAGAAATTGCCCAAGTTTGGTCGATTCAAGCGGGGGAATTTTGATCCATAAACATACATTTCAGAAATGTAAATGTTTCCAAAAAGCTAAATATGATGTGTTGAATGTTTTAAAAATTGTGGTTTTATCTTCAGATGAGACATAAGTGTGAGACTGCAGTTCTGCTCAGATCCTATAGTGTAACATTTTGAAGGACAATGACCACAGATCAGTGGTCATAGTATGCGTGCGTGCAAGCTCATTCATGAGCACGTCTCTGTCTGTCTGGTCCTGCCTGCGTGCATCTGTGTGTGTGTGTGCATACATGCATGCGTGTGTTGGTGGGGCCGGTGGTGTGGGCGGGGTGGGGGGTGTACTGACTGATGACCATATACTTTTGTTTATTTGTTCAATCTTGGTGATTACCTCCTCACCGCGAGCTGACGCCCTTCCAAAGGAATTCTGGGTAGAAAGGGGAACTCCAGCTAGAGGCAACATCCTGTACACGACGTTCATCAACATCATTACATCATTAGCATAGATGACAAATTTTGATTTTACTACACAAAACCCAACTCTCAACAGCCAACGCTGTCCCTTCATGGTCTGTACTCTCATATCTTATGCTAAAAGAGGAAGTGATATGAACACTAAAAGAAAATGTCTGTATTTGAGGCTGTTCCATAATACACAAGGCATTTTAGCACCAATGATAATAATGATCTTAAACTCAGAATGAGTGGAACACAAAGCAAAACATGCCATAATTCTACACACACACACACACACACACACACGCACGCGCACACGCACACACGCACACATGCACACAGTAGGCACACACTTCCAGTGTTCTGCCGCTCACTCTCGACACCAAATTCATTCCTTCTTATTAGGAGGGAAAACATTTGTACCCGGGACGGTATCTTCATGGGCGGAATGATTTTCACTTATGCCACTAGGTGTTGGGCGGACTCATACATCACGCCATTACCCGGAGCAGTGCCAGCGCAAGCCCCCCCCCCCCTTCATCAGGGAGTGAATTATAGATGATAGAAAGTGCTATTAATCACCGTGACAAAAGCCCTAATGGAGGCGTGACCCAGCCACTGCCTAGGCACGCCAGGGGACGCACCAGCGGGACAAAGAGAAACATATGTTTACAGAGAAATAAGCTACCTGTGGACATAGTCACACACAGACCCAAAAAAACACACTCCTACACACATGGCCTATTGTATCCCTCTATCTCTTCCTCTCTTTCTCCCTCTGTCTCTGAATGTTTCCTATTTCTTGGGATTTACAGTGTAAAAAAAAGCACAAAATAAATATTAAAAGAAGCAGAAAGACGGACGTATAAGAAATGTAAATGCATCCCTCCATTGACATATTTCACATGAAATCTTTCAGAATAGAAAACACATACAGTCTTAACAAACTCTGATATTCAACTGAGTCTCAATCCAGTAGATTGTTCAGCTAGCCAGAGTCAGTTTATAGTGGCATGGCAAATCCCTTATCTATCAGGCCAATCACAGATGGCTATAGGCATGATTGACAGGGGTCTTTCCTCATGACATATGGAAATGAACTCCTCGCCTTATGGGCGGAACTCACCTTGTCTGCAAGGTTAATTTGTCCACCGTTTTTGATAGACAGGCGAAGGGAACACGCCATTATACCACAGATCTTACATGAAGACTGGGACTGAGCGATATGGCCAACATTTCATTTGACATTTTTTGACAGTATGACGATATTTAATGGTATTTTATGTTTTTGAAGAATAACATTTCTGAATATTCTTTAAGAATTTCATTATACTTTCGTGTTAGATTGCCAGTTGGCAACTCCTCCCTTCTGAGACTAAATGACCCTAACAAACATTACAATGACTCACAGGGATAATTATTCCGGTGTTCTGCTCACTGCATGACCTTGGGATACCAATACATTATCTCTAAGATCTACACTTTCATTTGCACTTAGCTATACATAGTCATTTATATTTTATAAATGTGTTCATTTGACTGATAATTATAAGAAACAAGATTCAATCCACTTCCTCATTCCCTGTCCTATTGTTGCATAGAGATGTAGAGAGATTTGGAGTAGTTAGAATGCCTATTTGCTTCCTTTTGAGAGGAGCTGGCTACTCTATCGGGAGATTTCCAGCAATTGCGCTAAGCTATGCTAACTTCAACAACCTCCAAACTGCACGCAGAGACATACAAATGGTCTCCATGAGTTCATCTGACTCTGGGTAAGAATACAAAATGACATAAATCCTAAATCTCACAGTATCCTTTTAAGCCATCATTGAAGCTGGATGCAAAATGGCCTCCTGCTCCTCCTGGGCAGTATGGGCCTCCTAACATGAACCCCCCACAGACATCTGGGTCATCACCGACATTACAGCTGACCTCTGACCTCTCAGCCCCACTGCTGACTTGGCAGGGACACCTCCTGACATCCCTTTAATGTCATAGTTATAATGTCTTCCCCTGACACTGCTGTAAGGGATGGAAATTTCTGCATAAATTGGTCATAAAATTTAATCTGATCTTCATCTAGGTCACAACAATAGACAAAGTCTGCTTAAACTTATAACACACAAATAACTATACGCTTTCATGTCTTTATTGAACACACCGTGTAAACATTCACAGTGCACGGTGGAAGAAGTATGCAAACTCTTGGATTTAATAAATGGTTGACCCTCCTTTGGCAGCAATAACCTCAACCAAATGTTTTGGACAGCGGTCAGGAGGAATTTTGGACTATTCCTCTTTACAAAACTGTTTCAGTTCAGCAATATTCTAGGGATGTCTGGTGTGAACTTATCTCTCGAGGTCATGCCACAGCATCTCAATCGGGTTGAGGTCAGGACTCCAACCGAGGTGTATTTTCTTCTGTTGAAGCCATTCTGTTGTTGATTTACTTCTGTGTTTTGGGTTGTTGCCCTATTGCATCACCCAACTTCTGTTGAGCTTCAATTGGCGGACATTCTCTTGCAAAATGTTTTGATAAACTTGGGAATTCATTTTTCTGTCGATGGTAGCAAGCTGTCCAGACCCTAATCCAGCAAAGCTGCCCCAAACCATGATGCTCCCTCCACCATACTTGATTTTGATGTTGGTGTGCTGTGTTTTTTTTCTCCACACACAGTGTTGTGTGTTCCTTCCAAACAACTCAACTGTAGTTTCATCTGTCCACAGAATATTGTACCAGAAGCGCTGTGGAACATCCAGGTGCTCTTTTGCAAACTTCAGACATGCAGCAATGTTTTTTTTGGACAGCAGTTGTTTCTTCCGTGGTTTCCTCCCATGAACACCATTCTTGTATAATGTTTTACATTATGAGGACTCGTCAACAGAGATGTTAGCAAGTCTTTAACTGACACTCTAGGATTCTTTTTAACCTCACTGAGCATTCTGTGACATGCTCTTGCAGTCATCTTTGCAGGACGGCCACTCCTTGGGAGAGTAGCAACAGTGCTGAACTTTCTCCATTTATAGACAATTTGTCATATGATATGATGAACATAAAGGCTTTTAGAGATACTTTTGTAACCCTTTCCAGCGTTATGCAAGTCAACAATTCTTAATCTTAGGTCTTCTGAGAGCTCTTTTGTTCAAGGCATGGTTCACATCAGGCAATGCTTCTTGTGAATAGCAAACTCAAATTTTGTGAGTGTTTTTTCTAGGGCAAGACAGCTCTAACCAACATCTCCAATCTAGTCTCATTGATTGGACTCCAGATTAGCTGACTCCTGACTCCAATTAGCTTTTGGAGAAGTCATTAGCCTAGGGGTTCACATAATTGTTCCAACCTACTGTAACGGTCATCGTCGTCTGATGAGGAAGAATCGGACCAAAGCGCAGTGTTCATGACTTTTATTAAACTGAACACTAGAACAAAATAACAAAGTGAATAAACAAAACCGAAACAGTCCTGTCAGGTGCAGAACACTACACAGAAAATAACTACCCACAAAACATAGGTGGGAAAAAGCTACCGAAGTATGGTTCCCAATCAGAGACAATGATGGTCAGCTGTCCTTGATTGAGAACCGTACCCGGACAAAACAAAGAAATACAAAACATAGAAAAAGGTACATAGAATGCCCACCCCAAATCACACCCTGACCAAACCAAAATAGAGACAAACAAAGCTCACTAAGGTCAGGGCGTGACACCTCCACTGTGAATGTTTAAATTATGTATTCAATATAGACAACAAAAACACAATAATTTGTGTGTTATTAGTTTAAGCACACTATGTTTGTCTTGTATTGTGACTTAGATGAAGATCAGATCAAATTTGTTGACCAATTTATGCAGAAATCCAGGTACTTCCAAAGGGTTCACATACTTTTTCTTGCCACTATACATCATCCTGTTTAAAAACACAGACACACTATAGCATCATATAGCATCATCATACCAAAGCTGGCCAATACATACTGTTATACAGAAGGAACCCAATCAGGAGAGGGAGAGAGGGGGAAAGAGGGGGAGTGAGAGAGAGAGAGAATGAGAAGGAGAACCATCTCAACAGGTTCTGAATGGGAGTCCGCTAAATGGGGTTTTGAATTGAAACTCTGACAGGTAAAGAATAGTTTATTTATATTTCCTTAAATACTAGTAATTACAGCGTACTTATGAATATTTCCTATCTGGGGTTTTGAGATGAAAGCGTTGTAAGAACGTTGTGAGTGCGTTGTGAGAGAGCTGTGAGCCTGTGCCCTGTGGGAATCCTGGAGGTCCTCTGGGCATACTGGGAGGCTGAGCGATGGAGGGGCCTCCAGGGGCCCGAACAGGAGCTTCAACAGCAGCCAAACCCTCAGCAGCTCAGCAGAGAAAGAGCAGGGGAAAGGAGATGTCACTAAACCAAGGACACACATCAAGTCAAGTACACTGAATGCAAGCCAAATAACCCACAATATATACTTTATATAGTATGTACCACAATATGTAGTGTATGTGCACATAAACAACAAACATGTTCACAAAAAACATGAATAGATGTTTGAATAAAGTCGCACTACATTTTAAAACCTTATAATGATAATTTCAAGCTTTAGACACATGCACATACTGTATTTAATAAGCTAAAATATATATACACACACACAAATACGCACACTGCTTGTACAACTCTATATTTGCAAGGTGTCCTTAATGTTTTGTACACTCAGTGTATACATACACGTACACACGTACACACACACAGCGCAACCCTTACCAGAGCAGTGCACTTAGAGCGTGTTAATTAATGAGTACATTGTCTTGTGTTTTTCTCCTGCCGCATGTTAGTCAACTACTCCTCCACTTTCCCAATGGAAAACACTCAATTAAAGTCCCTGCGCTAAGTCCACCAATTAACACCGTACAACAACTGAACGTTAGGCCCTGTCCCTTTGTGAACACACACACACACACACACACACACACACACACACCTAATTAATTAGCATTAGTTGTGATTAATAATGAGGCCCTTTCTATGGTAAATGTGTGCCGCCGATGGCAGCCTGACACAACAAAGGCTTCTGAGCAGACAACTGGATTTATCCCGGTAGCGAGGGGGGATTTTAACATGTTTCTCACAGGGCTGACAAATGACCTATTAATTATCTAATGTTGTCTGACAACAGGCGCTTGATAAAGATGTATGTTTCGACGAGGTGGGGAGGGGAAGAACAAGAGTAGGGGAGAGAGAGAGAGAGAGAGAGAGAGAGAGAGAGAGAGAGAGAGAGAGAGAGAGAGAGAGAGAGAGAGAGAGAGAGAGAGAGAGAGAGAGAGAGAGAGAGAGAGAGAGAGAGAGAGAGAGAGAGA
>NC_088224.1:61701309-61723809 GCF_036934945.1 Oncorhynchus masou masou
GTACAGGCAGGGAAAAGGCTAGTAACATAGTACTGGAGATCAGGCAATAGGGAGATAACACAAACTACGACAGGCTAAAGTACAGGCAGGGAAAAGGCTAGTAACATAGTACTGGAGATCAGGCAATAGGGAGATAACACAAACTACGACAGGCTAAAGTACAGGCAGGGAAAAGGCTAGTAACATAGTACTGGAGATCAGGCAATAGGGAGATAACACAAACTACGACAGGCTAAAGTACAGGCAGGGAAAAGGCTAGTAACATAGTACTGGAGATCAGGCAATAGGGAGATAACACAAACTACAACAGGCTAAAGTACAGGCAGGGAAAAGGCTAGTAACATAGTACTGGAGATCAGGCAATAGGGAGATAACACAAACTACGACAGGCTAAAGTACAGGCAGGGAAAAGGCTAGTAACATAGTACTGGAGATCAGGCAATAGGGAGATAACACAGACTACGACAGGCTAAAGTACAGGCAGGAAAAAGGCAAAAGGCACCGTCAGTGAGGAAGGCAAAAACTTTCATACATGCGAGTAGTAAATCACGGGAAACTCAGCACTCTGAAAGAAGTGTGTCACAAAACAAACAATACTTCACAGTGATGGGGTGCAAAGAACTGAACTAAATAGTGTGTGATAATGACATACAGGTTGTGAACAGGTGATCAGAATTCAGGTAATTGGGATCTGGAGAGTGAGCTGCGTTCAGGGGATCGAGGTGTTTGAGGGTGTGCGTTAGAAGCAGACGTTACACATACAGTGAACTTTGAGATATATCATGCATACATTGACCACAGCTTCTTAATTACATTTCACATCTCTCATATCTATGACTGCTTTATCTTTTGTCGATTGCCACTGGTCAGATCACTTGCTAGTATATTTATTCACTTAACACCTACGCATAATAATGGCTGGAAAGGAACGAATGGAATGGCATCAAATACATGTGTTTGATATATTTGATACAATTCCTGTCACTCCCTGACCTTAGAGAGGCTTTTTATGTCTCTATTTAGTTTGGTCAGGGTGTGATTTGGGTGGGCATTCTGTGTTCTTTATTTCTATATTTTGTGGTTCTCAATCAGGGACAGCTGTCTATCGTTGTCTCTGATTGGGAATCATACTTACGCAGCATGTTTTGCCCCCTTTAGGTTGTGGGTTGTTGTTTTTTTGTTAGCCCTGCGTAGCCTACAGAACGTGACGTTCTCTTGTTTGGTGTTTGGATTTAATAAAGAACCATGAACACGTACCACGCTGCACCTTGGTCCACTTCTTCCGACGAGCGTTACAATTCTACTCATTCCGCTCCATCCATTACCATGAGACTGTCCTCCCAGTTAAGGTGCCACCAACCTCCTGGGCTATATATTACAAAAGTATGACCTTGCATAATCTATAATGACCTGGAGACCACCGTAACTGTCTAAGGGTCACTCCTATCTCAGTACCCACCCATTCTATCTCACACCACTGACAAGTTTCCATCTAAAGTCCCTAAGGTTTCATCAACCACCTGAAACTAGAGGTACCTCGGTACCAATGAAAAGGGCTTTATAATACGTCTTCTTGGAGTCAGCTTCATTCAATGAACCCTTTTCTCTCGCCCTCCAAGCCACTTGAAACAGGCTCAAAAAGAGCCTTTGTCACCGCGATTGGCCCTATGTAGAGAGAGGTCAGAGGTTATCAAAACAGGCATTGTTTACACCTCACAATGAAAGCACCAATGCAGAGGAGGCCCCTCTTTCTTCATTCTCTGTCCTATCCTCTCTTTCTCTTAGCCTCTGTCACTTTCTTCTTCTCCGTCCCCTTGCCCTCGATCCTTCACTGGCATCCGTTTTCTCCCCCAATAAACACAGGCTTCATGTGTGTATCGTGAAGAATGTCTACACTGAAGTGTTAGGTGCAGTGTGTTCCATAGGACTGCTCTAAGTCACTAAATCAAAACGAGAAAAGGGTCTATGAGGGAAAAAAGAAAGAAAACAAAACTGTAGGAAAGCATTAAATATGTCATATTTAAATGGGTAAAAACTGACCACCGAGGATCTGGCATCTTCCATTTGGTCTCGTTGGATTTAGATGGTTTTTGTCTGACTGTTGCATTCCACTCCGTAGGCCTGCTACCCTGCAACACTGGCATACCAGCTGGCCAACTCTTAACTATAACCTTGTTACAGACTTGTTACATACAATAACATGTATAACTACAGAGGCTTTCCAAAGGCCTCCCAGACATGTGAAATGGGGCCGAGCAGCGAGAGCTCTTGGAGAGGATGTTTGTTTTGTGATTGTTGGAAGCCGAACCGTTCGCCTTGTACTTTAAGGAACACAATATCCCTCAGCGGTGCGGTGAACATTTTTATGTTATTTGTTATGGGATGCCAATTTCCCTGCATTTAGTTGTGATTTAACTGGACAATACAGAAGGACTGTGGCCTCTCTCCCTGATTGTTTGTCTTTGTGTTTAACCAGCTAGCGAGCTAACAGCGTCGTGTAGAGTTGGTGTAGCGCTTCCCTCCGACAACAGCATTATGAAGGAAGTTCCCTTCAGTGTGATACTGAAGCTCTGAGTCAATCTGCTGGAAGACTGTGTAGTATTATCACTGGGGGCAGGAGTTTTTCCTGAGCATGTGGCCTGACCAAGTAAACCTCTAGGCCTTAGTTAAAACTTCTAAAAACCTCAACTGTAACTATGACAGATGTACAGGTCCACTCTAAGGATTGAACGTCTTGGATTAAAAAGCATGCTCGTGATGCTTTTTAGTCTAGGACAAGGTTGAATCTGGGTCTGAGACACCAGTCATATAGGTTCTTTATGGCTCTACTACTAGAGGAGCTGTCTCCTATAGAACTGGAACTGAACAGCAAGGTAGTGTGTGTGTGTGTGTGTGTGCGTGCGTGCGTGCGTGCGTGCGCGTGCGTGGTCTTGGTCGTGGCCATGGGGAAGAGTGTTTGACACACATGGAGAGTGACAGCTGCCAAATGACAGCGAGATTGAGGAGAAAACACGGAGAGACAGTGAGAGAGTGAGGGAAACATGACAGTAACAGCGATTTAGATTAGATCGGGAGACACACACACACACACACACACATACCCCTGTTCCAACCCATGACGGGGCTTCTGCTCCACACCTGGGGGAAGATGGGTTCGCTCCTCTTTTGTGCCTCACGTGGACGGTTTGCATGGAGCTCCCAGAAAGCATTGCTTCTAGGGCCTAGTTAAAGCAAACAGGGACTTTAAGCAGAGCCACATGGGCCTCTTTAACGACTGACATTTTGTTTAAGAAACCTCCGTAACGACCTGGTTTGAATTTAAATACTTGGTGTTTATTTCACAATAAACTGGCAATATTCTTCCAATGCAAAATTCCTAAGAGCTTGAATGATGTGAGGCTTATTTTTTATCCGCTATTTTTAGAACAGTGGGAGGCGGTAAACAGCAGACATTCAGAATGTGTAAAGGTTCTAGGTGTTTGTTTGTAGTGAGCAGGTGAGGATTTGCATATATAACTTCTTTTAATCTGCTTTCCCCTTACAGAAACCAAAAATGACATCACATGATATTTATGTACTGATTATTGCTTTCCACATTTTAATGGTTTTAATACTGACACGCCCGGGTCACACATTTTGTGCTGAAATCCCATTATGTAAAGCTTTAGAAGAGATTTCTCAAGAGGATATTACACGATCACGTGTCAAATCAACTGCCATTCAATTGGAACACTAAAAGGACCTTTAAATTAGTAACAAAATGATGCTAATTTGAAAATGATTTGTTGAAGGTATAAGGATGAAATAACTGAAAAAGTCGGTGTAAAATGATGTTGCCTCCACGAGAGGCTGAGACCAATATTAAAATTGACAACCTTGTAGCATCTATTTCCAAGGATTTCCAGCTCCATCTCTTACACTGTTCTTTAATGACAAAACATTTGACAAACCATCTGTATGAAATATAGAAACAATGAATAATCAGCATACAATAAATTTCATCTTTTCATTTATACTGAACAGTGATTTATTCAAATTGAACTAAGACAAAAATGTTCCAAAAATGTTTGTAATTGAACAACTTGAGTTACAGTATCATTGAAGTAGGGAAATCATTTGAACCCCATATCAGCAGAGTCCGGGTTCATTTGACATCTCAGTTGGAGAGATGTCGGCCTATAAGAAACACTAACAACGGACTATAATGCAACGTTCATACTAAATCACATTACAAATACTGTACTGACCTGGGGGATACAGCAAGTAATGAGCACAACAACAATAGATTGCACTTATTTAGAAAATATATTGACAACTCAGGATGAAGAGTATCCCATGAAGACAGTGCATTTCAGCTTTTACTCATCAGCAATCTCCCGGATTCAACCTCCTGCATGCTTTCAGTAAGCCACAAAATCAATCATTTTGTATATTTTCATTTCAATGGAATGTGTGGTGGGGGAAAATTGAAACTCTAAACTAAGCAACAATACAACAGCCATGTCCATAGATGGAAATCAATACTAATTAAAACTGAACAAGTGTTCTGCTTTATACACTCAAAGAGTGCAATGATAATTAAATACATTTTCATCACTTCTTAGTTAAGGGTTTTAAATGAAGTCCATGGCTTCTGCCTCCTTTGGGATAGCACGCAATGCCTCCACGCTTGTGTAGCCAACGTAGCCGTGCGTGCCTTGCAATCAAACGCCAACCAAATTAAGCATCAAACAGTTCAATGTTATGTGTCAGTCTCTAAAACTATTGGTATTAGAAGCACTTAATTCAACTTTCAAATTCAAATGTACTAATCAGTTTGCAGCAGAGTGGCCACTTGTTTTTCCCACATGAAACGCCACGGCTGGCCGGCCCAGGTCTGCGCTCTCCCGCTCATTAACATGAAGGTGCGATTTGCATTTCCTGATAGACTATTTCTGTTTTAATATCCCTCTTTCTGTGTACACATCAATCACCGGGAGGAAGGCCACCACAGGCCTCCATTAACCCTCCAAATCCGCCACAAAACAAATATTACAAGGGTTCACTAATGTGGAGATCAAAAAGCCACTTGTCCATTATATAATTGAAATGAAAGCGGAGTGTTGCACTTCTGAAGCGCTCGATAATTACCAGCTGTTAATTGCATACTTGCGGTGTCTTACTTCTAATTAAAAAGAGCAGCTCGTCGCAGGACGATAAGCAATGGTGGAGTGTGGACGGTTTAATCAACAAAGCCCGAGAATTTGTTTCTGCCGTGGCCAGCAGCGGGCTGGAGAAATCTTCAAATAACCGAGAGGAGATTAGGACCTGTCCATTAGGAGCAGTCAGGTTTTATTTGGGCCAGTGTGGAGTGTCGGTGCTTCTGAAGTGGTCCCGCTGCAGAGTCCCGGCGCAGCGCGGCTGGGGGTGTATGTCTAATCAGCCCGCTGCCGGCCCTGAGCGCTCAAGTGGAGGAATTGGACCCCGCTGGTCTGTGGAGGGAGAGGGGAGGGAGGTGGAGTGGAAGGCTACTCCCCCACTGATCATTCTTCCTCTCGCTCCTTCGCCTTCTCTTACTTTCTCTTCTCTTCTTGTCAGCAGCCTTTCAGTCCTTCTTCTTTTCACTGTTGTGACGAGCCAACAGATTTGAAACACCTTTAATAAAACCTTGCTTCCAAAGCTAAATTCTTAACTTACTGCTGAGGAAGAAAAAGCCTGAAACAGACCGTGAGTGGGCAGTGATCTGTGCCTGTCCAGAGAACTCAGTGTCTTGACACGTGTGAAGACTGTCCATGAACCACTTCTGAGATCAACTACCAGCAACAACAGAGAATTAGAGGAAAAACATCACTTTTTGCTTTTGATAGTCACCAGACATCTCTATAACTCAACTCAGTGCTTATAGGCAGGAGACAGTTCCCTGGGTCAGCAGCCCTATTCCAGAAACCCCCCACCTACACACCCCACACTGTACAGACCCAGTGGTGTGTGATAACTGTCTGACCCACTCCACTCCACCCCGACCCCCCCCCCCCACCCCCTTGCCTGACCTCTCTGCTCCCTGGCTGATAAAACAGTCTGCCAGGAAGTAGCATTCTCTTCCACTTCCTCCCTCTCATGCTCAATCAACACCTGTCACTGTGGCGATCCTCTGTGGCGATGGCCCCAGCTAGCCAATGGGGGGCCCCGGACTCGGACTCTGTCAGGGTTTATCTAAGGAAACAGTCGCTTGGGCGCAGAGGTGGAGAGGAGGGGGGCGAGGATGGTCTGGCCACACTGACAGATTAATCCAGGCAAGGACCACTTCCTGATCCCAAAACTCAGAGGACACTAATTAGGGGAAGGCCCAGACACCACAATAAGAGCTGACAGCTCAGTGTACGTAGGGCTCCGGCTTCAGAGACCGCACTGTAGAGCCACAGTACACTAGAAACTCACAAATGCTTTGCTAGCTTGTCACGTTACGAAATAGGTGAAGAGCGTTGTCCGTGACAACAAGTGACAATGTTAACCTATAAGGCCACGCGTTTGAGTGGGTGCCAACGTCATGCGAGCAAGATTGAGTGTTAATAGACCATCTTTTTTTTCAAAACCATATTGAATCACAATTTAGATTGCCTTGTTTTCTCTCTCTCTCACACACACACACACATACACGGTTGGTCACACCCTCACACTCTAGCTGTCTGGCTGTTCTGGTATCCTCTCTTTCTATTCATATGACCTTTGACCCAGTGCTAAACACTGCTGCTCCTGGGAACCACTGGGCTCAGCCTAAACAGTGTCATATCACTCAGAGGAAAGTGCTTCAGCAGCGGTTTCATAAACGTTTCTTTATAACCACACACATACTACCAGCACGACCTTAAAACAAATCCAAGTAGAAAAGGAGAGAGCACCAAACCAGAAGGCACATTTAATGTACTGTTAGATGTTAGAAGAAAACTAGATACATAAAAAGCAGGCGTCTTGGTTTTACAACACGATAGGAGCTAGGGCATTGTTTTACTTTGATAAGTGCTTGCTGTGTTATTGGATTGTTTTACGCTGGCTGGGAGAGTTTTATTTGAAGGCGTTCTTAGTCTGTGTGTGTGTGTGTGTGTGTGTGTGTGTGTGTGTGTGTGTGTGTGTGTGTGTGTGTGTGTGTGTGTGTGTGTGTGTGTGTGTGTGTGTGAGTGAGTGAGTGAGTGAGTGAGTGAGTGAGAGCACTCAGAGTGTCTGTTGTGGGCATCAGAGGCCCAGCGGTGTTTATTCATCACTAAGCTAATGTCTCCCCCACTGAGGGGCAGCAGGGGGTTCAGGTACAGGCTACAGCTCCGCACGCTAACCTACGTTTCCTACCAAATTGCACCCTATTTGCTTTATAGTGCACTACATTATACCAGCACCCATTTGGCTCTGGTAAAAAGTAGTGCACTCTATAGGTTATAGGGTGCCATTTGCGAACCCTAAATTCACAGTGCCCTACTTCCATATCTTGCTCAACACTCGATTATCAGAGCAAACATGAGATTGATGGAAATCGAGGTTCTGCTAATGGTTAGCCCAATATGGCAACAGCACACCAACCTAACAACTTTTAAAAAACAACTAGGCTCACCAGCACAAACTACCAGGACCAGTGCCAGAGCAGAAGCCTACCAGCACTACTGTCCGCGTGCCTGTGTGCCCGCGTGCCCGTGTGCCTGTGTGTGGCACGATGTTTCTTTGGTTTGACTGAGGGCATGTGTGAGTGTGTGTATGAATACGAATATATATCAGACGTGCCATATTACATGAGTCCAGGGTGGTTTCAAGAGAGCAGAATAGAGGTTGAATGTGGGAGACTACATGGTTTTATGCGTGTGTCTGAATATATTTGTGAGTGTGTGAGAGTATGAGTATTTCTAAGTGTATGAGAGTATGAGTATTTCTAAGTGTGTGAGAGTATGAGTATTTCTAAGTGTATGAGAGTATGAGTATTTCTAAGTGTGTGAGAGTATGAGTCTTTCTAAGTGTGTGAGAGTATGAGTCTAAGTGTGTGAGAGTATGAGTATTTCTAAGTCTGTGGGAGTATGAGTATTTATAAGTGTGTGAGAGTATGAGTATTTCTAAGTGTGTGAGAGTATGAGTATTTCTAAGTGTGTGAGAGTATGAGTATTTTTAAGTGTGTGAGAGTATGAGTATTTCTAAGTGTGTGAGAGTATGTGTATTTCTAAGTGTGTGAGTATCTCTAAGTGTGTGAGAGTATGGGTATTTCTAAGTGTGTGAGAGTATGAGTATTCCGAAGTGTGTGAGAGTACAAGTATATCTAAGTGTGTGAGAGTATGAGTATTTCTATGTGTGTGAAAGTATGAGTATTTCTATGTGTGTGAAAGTATGAGTATTTCTAAGTGTCTGAGAGTATGTCTATTTCTAAGTGTGTGAGTATTCCTAAGTGTGTGAGAGTATGGGTATTTCTAAGTGTGTGAGAGTATGAGTATTTCTAAGTGTGTGAAAGTGTGTGAGAGTACGAGTATTTCTAAGTGTGCGAGAGTACAAGTATTTCTAAGTGTGTGAGAGTATGAGTATTTCTATGTGTGTGAAAGTATGAGTATTTCTAAGTGTGTGAAAGTATGAGTATTTCTAAGTGTGTGAGAGTATGTCTATTTCTAAGTGTGTGAGTATTCCTAAGTGTGTGAGAGTATGGGTATTTCTAAGTGTGTGAGAGTACGAGTATTTCTAAGTGTGTGAGAGTACAAGTATTTCTAAGTGTGTGAGAGTATGAGTATTTCTAAGTGTGTGAAAGTATTAGTATTTCTAAGTGTGTGAGAGTATGAGTATTTCAAAGTGTGTAAGAGTATGAGTATGTCTAAGTGTGTGAGAGTATGAGTATTTCTAAGTGTGTGAGAGTATGAGTATTTCTAAGTGTGTGAGAGTATGAGTATTTCTAAGTGTGTGAGAGTATGAGTATTTCTAAGTATGTGAGAGTATGAGTATTTCTAAGTGTGTGAGATTATGAGTATTTCTAAGTGTGTGAGAGTATGAATATTTCTAAGTGTGTGAGGGTATGAGTATTTCTAAGTGTGTGAGAGTATGTCTATTTCTAAGTGTGTGAGTATCTCTAAGTGTGTGAGAGTATGGGTATTTCTATGTGTGTGAAAGTATGAGTATCTCTAAGTGTGTGAAAGTATGAGTATTTCTAAGTGTGTGAGAGTATGTCTATTTCTAAGTGTGTGAGTATTCCTAAGTGTGTGAGAGTATGGGTATTTCTAAGTGTGTGAGAGTATGAGTATTTCTAAGTGTGTGAAAGTGTGTGAGAGTACGAGTATTTCTAAGTGTGCGAGAGTACAAGTATTTCTAAGTGTGTGAGAGTATGAGTATTTCTATGTGTGTGAAAGTATGAGTATTTCTAAGTGTGTGGAAGTATGAGTATTTCTAAGTGTGTGAGAGTATGTCTATTTCTAAGTGTGTGAGTATTCCTATGTGTTTGAGAGTATGAGTATTTCTAAGTGTGTGAAAGTGTGTGAGAGTACGAGTATTTCTAAGTGTGCGAGAGTACAAGTATTTCTAAGTGTGTGAGAGTATGAGTATTTCTATGTGTGTGAAAGTATGAGTATTTCTAAGTGTGTGAAAGTATGAGTATTTCTAAGTGTGTGAGAGTATGTCTATTTCTAAGTGTGTGAGTATTCCTAAGTGTGTGAGAGTATGGGTATTTCTAAGTGTGTGAGAGTATGAGTATTCCTAAGTGTGTGTGAGTACGAGTATTTCTAAGTGTGTGAGAGTATGAGTATTTCTAAGTGTGTGAGAGTATGAGTATTTCTAAGTGTGTAAGAGTATGAGTATTTCTAAGTGTGTGAGAGTATGAGTATTTCTAAGTGTGTGAGAGTATGAGTATTTCTAAGTGTGTGAGAGTATGAGTATTTCTAAGTGTGTGAGAGTATGAGTATTTCTAAGTATGTGAGAGTATGAGTATTTCTAAGTATGTGAGAGTATGAGTATTTCTAAGTATGTGAGAGTATGAGTATTTATAAGTGTGTGAGAGTATGAGTATTTCTAAGTGTGTGGGAGTATGAGTATTTCTAAGTGTGTGAGAGTATGAGTATTTTTAAGTGTGTGAGAGTATGAGTATTTCTAAGTGTGTGAGAGTATGTGTATTTCTAAGTGTGTGAGTATCTCTAAGTGTGTGAGAGTATGGGTATTTCTAAGTGTGTGAGAGTATGAGTATTCCGAAGTGTGTGAGAGTACAAGTATATCTAAGTGTGTGAGAGTATGAGTATTTCTATGTGTGTGAAAGTATGAGTATTTCTATGTGTGTGAAAGTATGAGTATTTCTAAGTGTGTGAGAGTATGTCTATTTCTAAGTGTGTGAGTATTCCTAAGTGTGTGAGAGTATGGGTATTTCTAAGTGTGTGAGAGTATGAGTATTTCTAAGTGTGTGAAAGTGTGTGAGAGTACGAGTATTTCTAAGTGTGCGAGAGTACAAGTATTTCTAAGTGTGTGAGAGTATGAGTATTTCTATGTGTGTGAAAGTATGAGTATTTCTAAGTGTGTGAAAGTATGAGTATTTCTAAGTGTGTGAGAGTATGTCTATTTCTAAGTGTGTGAGTATTCCTAAGTGTGTGAGAGTATGGGTATTTCTAAGTGTGTGAGAGTACGAGTATTTCTAAGTGTGTGAGAGTACAAGTATTTCTAAGTGTGTGAGAGTATGAGTATTTCTAAGTGTGTGAAAGTATTAGTATTTCTAAGTGTGTGAGAGTATGAGTATTTCAAAGTGTGTGAGATTATGAGTATTTCTATGTGTGTAAGAGTATGAGTATTTCTAAGTGTGTGAGAGTATGAGTATTTCTAAGTGTGTGAGAGTATGAGTATTTCTAAGTGTGTGAGAGTATGAGTATTTCTAAGTATGTGAGAGTATGAGTATTTCTAAGTGTGTGAGATTATGAGTATTTCTAAGTGTGTGAGAGTATGAATATTTCTAAGTGTGTGAGGGTATGAGTATTTCTAAGTGTGTGAGAGTATGTCTATTTCTAAGTGTGTGAGTATCTCTAAGTGTGTGAGAGTATGGGTATTTCTAAGTGTGTGAGAGTATGAGTATTCCGAAGTGTGTGAGAGTACAAGTATTTCTAAGTGTGTGAGAGTATGAGTATTTCTATGTGTGTGAAAGTATGAGTATCTCTAAGTGTGTGAAAGTATGAGTATTTCTAAGTGTGTGAGAGTATGTCTATTTCTAAGTGTGTGAGTATTCCTAAGTGTGTGAGAGTATGGGTATTTCTAAGTGTGTGAGAGTATGAGTATTTCTAAGTGTGTGAAAGTGTGTGAGAGTACGAGTATTTCTAAGTGTGCGAGAGTACAAGTATTTCTAAGTGTGTGAGAGTATGAGTATTTCTATGTGTGTGAAAGTATGAGTATTTCTAAGTGTGTGAGAGTATGAGTATTTCTAAGTATGTGAGAGTATGAGTATTTCTAAGTATGTGAGAGTATGAGTATTTCTAAGTATGTGAGAGTATGAGTATTTCTAAGTGTGTGAGAGTATGAGTATTTCTAAGTGTGTGAGAGTATGAGTATTTCTAAGTGTATGAGAGTATGAGTCTTTCTAAGTGTGTGAGAGTATGAGTCTTTCTAAGTGTGTGAGAGTATGAGTCTAAGTGTGTGAGAGTATGAGTATTTCTAAGTCTGTGGGAGTATGAGTATTTCTAAGTGTGTGAGAGTATGAGTATTTCTAAGTGTGTGAGAGTATGAGTATTTCTAAGTGTGTGAGAGTATGAGTATTTCTAAGTGTGTGAGAGTATGAGTATTTCTAAGTATGTGAGAGTATGAGTATTTCTAAGTGTGTGAGATTATGAGTATTTCTAAGTGTGTGAGAGTATGAATATTTCTAAGTGTGTGAGGGTATGAGTATTTCTAAGTGTGTGAGAGTATGTCTATTTCTAAGTGTGTGAGTATCTCTAAGTGTGTGAGAGTATGGGTATTTCTAAGTGTGTGAGAGTATGAGTATTCCGAAGTGTGTGAGAGTACAAGTATTTCTAAGTGTGTGAGAGTATGAGTATTTCTATGTGTGTGAAAGTATGAGTATCTCTAAGTGTGTGAAAGTATGAGTATTTCTAAGTGTGTGAGAGTATGTCTATTTCTAAGTGTGTGAGTATTCCTAAGTGTGTGAGAGTATGGGTATTTCTAAGTGTGTGAGAGTATGAGTATTTCTAAGTGTGTGAAAGTGTGTGAGAGTACGAGTATTTCTAAGTGTGCGAGAGTACAAGTATTTCTAAGTGTGTGAGAGTATGAGTATTTCTATGTGTGTGAAAGTATGAGTATTTCTAAGTGTGTGAGAGTACAAGTATTTCTAAGTGTGTGAGAGTATGAGTATTTCTATGTGTGTGAAAGTATGAGTATTTCTAAGTGTGTGGAAATATGAGTATTTCTAAGTGTGTGAGAGTATGTCTATTTCTAAGTGTGTGAGTATTCCTAAGTGTGTGAGAGTATGAGTATTTCTAAGTGTGTGAAAGTGTGTGAGAGTACGAGTATTTCTAAGTGTGCGAGAGTACAAGTATTTCTAAGTGTGTGAGAGTATGAGTATTTCTAAGTGTGTGAAAGTATGAGTATTTCTAAGTGTGTGAGAGTATGTCTATTTCTAAGTGTGTGAGTATTCCTAAGTGTGTGAGAGTATGGGTATTTCTAAGTGTGTGAGAGTATGAGTATTCCTAAGTGTGTGTGAGTACGAGTATTTCTAAGTGTGTGAGAGTATGAGTATTTCTAAGTGTGTGAGAGTATGAGTATTTCTAAGTGTGTAAGAGTATGAGTATTTCTAAGTGTGTGAGAGTATGAGTATTTCTAAGTGTGTGAGAGTATGAGTATTTCTAAGTGTGTGAGAGTATGAGTATTTCTAAGTGTGTGAGAGTATGAGTATTTCTAAGCATGTGAGAGTATGAGTATTTCTAAGTATGTGAGAGTATGAGTATTTCTAAGTATGTGAGAGTATGAGTATTTCTAAGTGTGTGAGATTATGAGTATTTCTAAGTGTGTGAGAGTATGAGTATTTCTAAGTGTGTGAGAGTACGAGTATTCCTAAGTGTGTGTGAGTACGAGTATTTCTAAGTGTGTGAGAGTACAAGTATTTCTAAGTGTGTGAGAGTATGAGTATTTCTATGTGTGTGAAAGTATTAGTATTTCTAAGTGTGTGAGAGTATGAGTATTTCTAAGTGTGTAAGAGTATGAGTATTTCTAAGTGTGTGAGATTATGAGTATTTCTAAGTGTGTGAGAGTATGTCTATTTCTAAGTGTGTGAGTATTCCTAAGTGTGTGAGAGTATGGGTATTTCTAAGTGTGTGAGAGTATGAGTATTCCTAAGTGTGCGAGAGTACAAGTATTCCTAAGTGTGTGAGAGTATGTGTATTTCTATGTGTGTGAACGTATTAGTATTTCTAAGTGTGTGAGAGTATGAGTATTTCTAAGTGTGTGAGAGTATGAGTATTTCTAAGTGTGTAAGAGTATGAGTATTTCTAAGTGTGTAAGAGTATGAGTATTTCTAAGTGTGTGAGAGTATGAGTATTTCTAAGTGTGTGAGAGTATGAGTATTTCTAAGTGTGTGAGTGTGCAGCTGGTGAAGCGGGCGTATTCTGGGGTCTCTGTTGTAGTGCCAGTGGGCGGGACAGTGCCAGTGGGCGGGACAGTGCTGCACGTGCACCACAATGTGCCTGTCAGTCCCAGGGAATACCCAGAGCAGAGGGCCGAGGACAGCCCCCACCGCCCCTGCCCATCCATCATACTGACACTGCAGGCTGCAGCCATGGGAAACCCACCGGCCAGACGACCTGTATGGGTGTTTGTGTGCTTGTATGTGTGTGCATGGGTCCATATGAGCGTGTCCGTGTGTCCGTGTGTGTGTGTGTGTGTGTCCGTGTGTGTGTGTGTGTGTGTGTGTGTGTGTGTGTGTGTGTGTGTGTGTGTCGTTCACCAGTGACTCTGGCATGGGGTGGGGGAGTGAGGGCCGGAGGATGTCGAGGGGGAGTTTCTCACCATCCATTAAAAACATATTGTTTTGTTTATTCTAACTAGTTAATGGGGTTGAAGTAGAGACGCCACTTTGTTTCAAACACTTCCAGAGGGTTGGTAGAGCCAGCCTGTAGCTGGACAATGAGGGGGAACACGTCAGGAGTAACTTTTAATATGGATGTCTGTTGGCTTTATGGGAGCAGAGCTGGCCATGTAAGAAGTGAGATTCTTGGTTCTTGTAAAATGAATCGTTTTCATGGCTTTCTTTCTCCAAAAGGCTGGGCCCAAACTCTCTCCTCCACCACCCCTCCTCTTCACTCCATTTTGTGCTGCCCTCTCACCGATCGCTCTAATTTTAGAAGTCAGTTGGACGCGATGTGATCTTGAGGTAACCATGTTAGCTTAGAGTAAAGTGGCGTCACAGTGGTCTCTGCTATAGAGGATAGGTCCATCTAGCAGTTGTTAAGCAGTTGTTAATAAGAGGCTTTGCCAGGGCAAGATGCCCCTCTCCTTATGTGTTTGTGTGTATGCACGTGTGTGTGTGTGTGTGTGTGTGTGTGTGTGTGTGTGTGTGTGTGTGTGTGTGTGTGTGTGTGTGTGTGTGTGTGTGTGTGTGTGTGTGTGACCCTCTCCTTCTGTCTGGTAAAGATATGAGAGGGGGTCCACTCCCAGTCCGGCCACAGCAGGGGTTTAGGCTGCCGGTTGACATGCCTTCCTTAATTGTTAGCATTAAATCACTCACACTCACCCTAAAGATGGTATCTGCTCAGTGTTAAGATCTGTTACTGGAGAGAGCAGTTCAAGTACAACACATACACACACACATACAATGGAAGCCTGTATCACCCAGATCTGTAGTAGGCCGGACAGGTTGACGGGTCCATTTCCACAGGCTGAGCCGAGTGAGTGGTCAGACTTCACCACTCCCTGACTCTCACCGATGTCAGTCTCTCTCTCTCACACACACACACACACACACACACACACACACTGGTGTGTTTTCTTATGGAAGGAGACTCTAAGCCAATTAAAATACACTTAGCAGAGTGTCCGCATTGTGTTTGGAAAGATAACACAAGGCTGTGACTCCAGTCAACACAATCCATGCAGGGCTACACAGAATCATTGTCTTAACGCACAGCTTTATCGTACAGACCAGATACTTATCTGTCCTATGCTACAGTAGAAAAACAAGCATGAACTAAATTCCTTCTCCCCAGACAGAACAATATTACCTTTGCCGTTATGCATTCAGTCTATAAATATCTCATAACACTGTAAGTCACGTGTGGATATTCTTTTTAATCTTCAAAATCATATTTAATGACTGATGTCTGTTTTGGAATGAGAGGATGTTGTACATGTAGAAGATAATATACAAGTATATGATGAAAAATACTGAATTAAGGTGCATACAGAGATGTATTTAAATACACAGAGCAATACACACACAGGTAGTAGGCAAGCAACAACGCATACACAGAGGTAGTAGGCAAGCAACAACGCATACACACACAGGTCGTAGGCAAGCAACAACGCACACACACAGGTAGTAGGCAAGCAACAACGCATACACACACAGGTCGTAGGCAAGCAACAACGCACACACACAGGTAGTAGGCAAGCAACAACGCATACACACACAGGTCGTAGGCAAGCAACAACGCATACACACACAGGTCGTAGGCAAGCAACAACGCATAAACACACAGGTCGTAGGCAAGCAACAACGCATACACACACAGGTAGTAGGCAAGCAACAACGCATACACAGAGGTAGTAGGCAAGCAACAACGCATACACACACAGGTCGTAGGCAAGCAACAACGCATACACACAGGTAGTAGGCAAGCAACAACGCATACACACACAGGTCGTAGGCAAGCAACAACGCATACACACACAGGTCGTAGGCAAGCAACAACGCATACACACACAGGTAGTAGGCAAGCAACAACGCATACACACACAGGTAGTAGGCAAGCAACAACGCATACACACACAGGTCGTAGGCAAGCAACAACGCATACACACACAGGTTGTAGGCAAGCAACAACGCATACACACACAGGTAGTAGGCAAGCAACAACGCATACACACACAGGTAGTAGGCAAGCAACAACGCATACACACACAGGTCGTAGGCAAGCAACAACGCATACACACACAGGTCGTAGGCAAGCAACAACGCATAAACACACAGGTCGTAGGCAAGCAACAACGCATACACACACAGGTAGTAGGCAAGCAACAACGCATACACAGAGGTAGTAGGCAAGCAACAACGCATACACACACAGGTCGTAGGCAAGCAACAACGCATACACACAGGTAGTAGGCAAGCAACAACGCATACACACACAGGTCGTAGGCAAGCAACAACGCATACACACACAGGTCGTAGGCAAGCAACAACGCATACACACACAGGTAGTAGGCAAGCAACAACGCATACACACACAGGTAGTAGGCAAGCAACAACGCATACACACACAGGTCGTAGGCAAGCAACAACGCATACACACACAGGTTGTAGGCAAGCAACAACGCATACACACACAGGTAGTAGGCAAGCAACAACGCATACACACACAGGTAGTAGGCAAGCAACAACGCATACACACACAGGTAGTAGGCAAGCAACAACGCATACACACACAGGAAGTAGGCAAGCAACAACGCATAAACACACAGGTAGTAGGCAAGCAGCATCACATACACACACAGTTAGTAGGCAAGCAACATCACATACACACACAGGTAGTAGGCAAGCAACAACGCATACACACATTGGGGAACAGGCAGGCGCACAGGCATGCACACACACACACACACACACACACACACACACACACACACACACACACAGATGAGGGGTTGAGGGTGCTGATATTAGCAGTGTGTGCTGAGCAGAGACAGGAGCTCCATGTCTGTTCAGTGTTTAAAGTGTTTAAATGAGTGAAAAGTCTTATGTGTTCCAGATGGGACCGGCTTGATCCAGATCATTCTGACAGGCGTGTCTTTGATGTGCTGCTGCCCATTACTGACAGTACCAGGAGACAGGCATATTTCTCCCTAATCACTTCCAACACCAGGCTTGGACCACGACTCTGCATCAGCAAATCACACTGTGTGTGTGTGTGTGTGTGTGTGTGTGTGTGTGTGTGTGTGTGTGTGTGTGTGTGTGTGTGTGTGCCCTTAAGTGTGGAGTTTGAGTGAGTACATAAAGTAAAATAACATGTTTTCCCAGTTACAAATTTAGCAGGTCTCTGGAATCACTATGTTTCCAACGATGATGCCTTGCAGTGCAGAAACTCTACAGGTCAGGAAAAGAGTTGCATATATAATGTATGCATTTATGCTGAGTGGAGAAAACCTTTGGACATACATCTCCTTTAGCCAGCTAAATATAGCAGCACAGACAGACAGACAGAGAGAGGGGAATCATTTCTACATTTCCTTCCCCTCTACCCACTCCTCAGTAAGCCCAGTGGAGGTCATTTCTCAAAGCTCTGCCATGGAGGAGGACTGGCTGGCTGGCTGACTGGCTGACTGGCTGGCTGGCTGACTGGGGGAACAGGAGCACCACTCTGTTCCCCTCCTTTCTAATTGCTCTCTGACCCTGAGACCACCTTTCTACCCCCCTCCTTCAAGAGAGAGATGGGGTGAGGAGAGGTGAGGAGTGGTGGGGGGAATCAGTCAGAGGTTTTTCCCTCTCTCTTTATCTCCTGAAGCCGGGGGAATGCCAAGGGGCCGGCGCTCTGGAATCTGCTGTTTTGTCTGCATCTCAGTAGAGAGCCGGGTTGAGCCCACTTCGGGGAGCACATGGGGGTTATTCAGAGCGCAGCAGAAGGGCCCTTTACGGGACAATGGCACGGCCCGGGGACAAAATGAGTGCTTGATGAGAGAGTTGTGGAGAGGCGCAGGTGTCTGAGGTGAAGAACAGTCTCAGTCCTGCCCCACTCTTTCACTCTCTATCTGCCCCTAACCCATCCCTCTCTCCCTCTCTCTGCTTCTCTCTCTCTGCTTCTCTCTCTCTGCTTCTCTCTCTCTGCTTCTCTCTCGCTGCTTCTCTCTCGCTGCTTCTCTCTCTCTGCTTCTCTCTCTCTCTGCTTCTCTCTCTCTCTGCTTCTCTCTCTCGCTGCTTCTCTCTCGCTGCTTCTCTCTCGCTGCTTCTCTCTCTCTGCTTCTCTCTCTCTCTGCTTCTCTCTCTCTCTGCTTCTCTCTCTCTCTGCTTCTCTCTCTCTGCTTCTCTCTCGCTGCTTCTCTCTCTCTGCTTCTCTCTCTCTCTGCTTCTCTCTCTCTCTGCTTCTCTCTCTCTCTGCTTCTCTCTCGCTGCTTCTCTCTCGCTGCTTCTCTCTCGCTGCTTCTCTCTCTCTGCTTCTCTCTCTGCTGCTTCTCTCTCTGTTGCTCTCTCTCTGTTGCTCTCTCTCTGTTGCTCTCTCTCTCTGTTGCTCTCTCTCTCTGTTACTCTCTCTCTCTGTTACTCTCGCTCTCTGCTTTTCTCTCTCTGGTTCTCTGTCTCTGCTTCTCTGTCTCTGCTTCTCTGTCTCTGCTTCTCTGTCTCTGCTTCTCTGTCTCTGCTTCTCTGTCTCTGCTTCTCTGTCTCTGCTTCTCTGTCTCTGCTTCTCTGTCTCTGCTTCTCTGTCTCTGCTTCTCTGTCTCTGCTTCTCTGTCTCTGCTTCTCTGTCTCTGCTTCTCTGTCTCTGCTTCTCTGTCTCTGCTTCTCTGTCTCTCTGTTTCTCTCTCTCTCTGCTTCTGTCTATGCTTCTCTGCTTCTCTCTCTCTCTGCTTCTCTCTCTCTCTCTGCTTCTCTCTCTCTCTCTGCTTCTCTCTGTCTCTGCTTCTCTGTCTCTGCTTCTCTGTCTCTGCTTCTCTGTCTCTGCTTCTCTGTCTCTCTGTTTCTCTCTCTCTCTGCTTCGCTGTCTCTGCTTCTGTCTCTATGCTTCTCTGCTTCTCTCTCTCTCTGCTTCTCTCTCTCTCTGCTTCTCTCTCTCTCTGCTTCTCTCTCTCTCTGCTTCTCTCTCTCTCTGCTTCTCTCTCTGCTTCTCTCTCTGCTTCTCTCTCTGCTTCTCTCTCTCTGCTTCTCTCTCTCTGCTTCTCTCTCTGCTTCTCTCTCTGCTTCTCTCTCTCTGCTTCTGTCTCTATGCTTCTGTCTCTCTGGTTATCTCTTGCTCTGCTTCCTTCTCTCTGCTTCTCTCTCTCTGCTTCTCTCTCTCTGCTTCTCTCTCTCTGCTTATCTCTCTGCTTCTCTCTCTCTGCTTATCTCTCTCTGCTTATCTCTCTGCTTCTCTCTCTCTGCTTCTCTCTCTCTGCTTCTCTCTCTCTGCTTATCTCTCTGCTTCTCTCTCTCTCTGCCTCTCTCTCTCTCTGCTTCTCTCTCTCTCTGCTTCTCTCTCTCTCTGCTTCTCTCTCTCTGCTTCCCTGTCTCTGCTTCTCTCTCTATGCCTCTCTTTCTGCTTCTCTCTCTATGCCTCTCTTTCAGCTTCTCTCTCTGCTTCCCTCTCTCTCTGCTTCTCTCTCTCTCTGCTTCTCTCTCTCTCTGCTTCCCTCTCTCTCTGCTTCCCTCTCTCTCTGCTTCCCTCTCTCTCTGCTTCCCTCTCTCTCTGCTTCCCTCTCTCTCTGCTTCCCTCTCTCTCTGCTTCCCTCTCTCTCTGCTTCCCTCTCTCTCTGCTTCTCTCTCTCTGCTTCCCTCTCTCTCTGCTTCTCTCTCTCTCTGCTTCTCTCTCTCTCTGCTTCTCTGTCTCTGCTTCTCTCTCTATGCCTCTCTTTCAGCCTCTCTCTCTGCTTCTCTCTCTCTCTGCTTCCCTCTCTCTCTGCTTCCCTCTCTCTCTGCTTCCCTCTCTCTCTGCTTCCCTCTCTCTCTGCTTCCCTCTCTCTCTGCTTCCCTCTCTCTCTGCTTCTCTCTCTCTCTGCTTCTCTCTCTCTCTGCCTCTCTTTCTGCTTCCCTCTCTCTGCTTCCCTCTCTCTCTGCTTCCCTCTCTCTCTGCTTCCCTCTCTCTCTGCTTCCCTCTCTCTCTGCTTCCCTCTCTCTCTGCTTCCCTCTCTCTCTGCTTCCCTCTCTCTCTGCTTCCCTCTCTCTCTGCTTCTCTCTCTATGCCTCTCTTTCAGCCTCTCTCTC
Source organism: Oncorhynchus masou masou (assembly GCF_036934945.1). NCBI lineage: Eukaryota > Metazoa > Chordata > Actinopteri > Salmoniformes > Salmonidae > Oncorhynchus > Oncorhynchus masou. Next base: position 61,721,357 of record NC_088224.1, read on the forward strand.
TGCTTCTCTCTCTCTCTGCTTCTCTCTCTCTCTGCTTCTCTCTCTCTCTGCTTCCCTCTCTCTCTGCTTCCCTCTCTCTCTGCTTCCCTCTCTCTCTGCTTCCCTCTCTCTCTGCTTCCCTCTCTCTCTGCTTCCCTCTCTCTCTGCTTCCCTCTCTCTCTGCTTCCCTCTCTCTCTGCTTCCCTCTCTCTCTGCTTCCCTCTCTCTCTGCTTCCCTCTCTCTCTGCTTCTCTCTCTCTCTGCTTCTCTGTCTCTGCTTCTCTCTCTATGCCTCTCTTTCAGCCTCTCTCTCTGCTTCTCTCTCTCTCTGCTTCCCTCTCTCTCTGCTTCCCTCTCTCTCTGCTTCCCTCTCTCTCTGCTTCCCTCTCTCTCTGCTTCCCTCTCTCTCTGCTTCCCTCTCTCTCTGCTTCCCTCTCTCTCTGCTTCCCTCTCTCTCTGCTTCCCTCTCTCTCTGCTTCTCTCTCTCTCTGCTTCTCTGTCTCTGCTTCTCTGTCTCTGCTTCTCTCTCTATGCCTCTCTTTCAGCCTCTCTCTCTGCTTCTCTCTCTCTCTGCTTCCCTCTCTCTCTGCTTCCCTCTCTCTCTGCTTCCCTCTCTCTCTGCTTCCCTCTCTCTCTGCTTCCCTCTCTCTCTGCTTCCCTCTCTCTCTGCTTCTCTCTCTCTCTGCTTCTCTTTCTGCTTCCCTCTCTCTCTGCTTCCCTCTCTCTCTGCTTCCCTCTCTCTCTGCTTCCCTCTCTCTCTGCTTCCCTCTCTCTCTGCTTCCCTCTCTCTCTGCTTCCCTCTCTCTCTGCTTCTCTCTCTCTCTGCTTCTCTCTCTCTCTGCTTCTCTGTCTCTGCTTCTCTGTCTCTGCTTCTCTCTCTATGCCTCTCTTTCAGCCTCTCTCTCTGCTTCCCTCTCTCTCTGCTTCCCTCTCTCTCTGCTTCCCTCTCTCTCTGCTTCCCTCTCTCTGCTTCCCTCTCTCTCTGCTTCCCTCTCTCTCTGCTTCCCTCTCTCTGCTTCCCTCTCTCTCTGCTTCCCTCTCTCTCTGCTTCTCTCTCTCTCTGCTTCTCTCTCTATGCCTCTCTTTCAGCCTCTCTCTCTGCTTCCCTCTCTCTCTGCTTCCCTCTCTCTGCTTCCCTCTCTCTGCTTCCCTCTCTCTCTGCTTCCCTCTCTCTCTGCTTCTCTCTCTCTCTGCTTCTCTCTCTATGCCTCTCTTTCAGCCTCTCTCTCTGCTTCCCTCTCTCTCTGCTTCCCTCTCTCTCTGCTTCCCTCTCTCTCTGCTTCCCTCTCTCTCTGCTTCTCTCTGTCTCAGCCTCTCTTTCAGCCTCTCTTTCAGCCTCTCTCTCTGCTTCTCTCTCTCTATGCCTCTCTTTCAGCCTCTCTCTCTGCTTCCCTCTCTCTCTGCTTCCCTCTCTCTCTGCTTCCCTCTCTCTGCTTCCCTCTCTCTCTGCTTCCCTCTCTCTGCTTCCCTCTCTCTCTGCTTCTCTCTGTCTCTGCTTCTCTCTCTATGCCTCTCTTTCAGCCTCTCTCTCTGCTTCCCTCTCTCTCTGCTTCCCTCTCTCTCTGCTTCTCTCTGTCTCTGCTTCTCTCTCTCTGCCTCTCTTTCAGCCTCTCTCTCTGCTTCCCTCTCTCTCTGCTTCCCTCTTTCAGCCTCTCTCTCTGCTTCCCTCTCTTTCAGCCTCTCTCTCTGCTTCCCTCTCTTTCAGCCTCTCTCTCTGCTTCCCTCTCTCTATGCCTCTCTCTCTGCCTCTCTCTCTGCTTCCCTCTCTCTCTGCCTCTCTTTCAGCCTCTCTCTCTGCTTCCCTCTCTCTATGCCTCTCTCTCTGCCTCTCTTTCAGCCTCTCTTTCAGCCTCTCTCTCTGCTTCCCTCTCTCTATGCCTCTCTTTCAGCCTCTCTCTCTGCTTCCCTCTCTCTCTGCCTCTCTTTCAGCCTCTCTCTCTGCTTCCCTCTCTCTCTGCTTCCCTCTCTCTATGCCTCTCTTTCAGCCTCTCTCTCTGCTTCCCTCTCTCTCTGCTTCCCTCTCTCTCTGCTTCCCTCTCTCTATGCCTCTCTCTCTGCCTCTCTTTCAGCCTCTCTTTCAGCCTCTCTCTCTGCTTCCCTCTCTCTATGCCTCTCTTTCAGCCTCTCTCTCTGCTTCCCTCTCTCTCTGCCTCTCTTTCAGCCTCTCTCTCTGCTTCCCTCTCTCTCTGCCTCTCTTTCAGCCTCTCTCTCTGCTTCCCTCTCTCTCTGCCTCTCTTTCAGCCTCTCTCTCTGCTTCCCTCTCTCTCTGCCTCTCTTTCAGCCTCTCTCTCTGCTTCCCTCTCTCTCTGCCTCTCTTTCAGCCTCTCTCTCTGCTTCCCTCTCTCTCTCTGCCTCTCTTTCAGCCTCTCTCTCTGCTTCCCTCTCTTTCAGCCTCTCTCTCTGCTTCCCTCTCTTTCAGCCTCTCTCTCTGCTTCCCTCTCTTTCAGCCTCTCTCTCTGCTTCCCTCTCTTTCA
>NC_088224.1:61738809-61743809 GCF_036934945.1 Oncorhynchus masou masou
CCTCTCTCTCTGCTTCCCTCTCTTTCAGCCTCTCTTTCTCTGCTTCCCTCTCTTTCAGCCTCTCTTTCTCTCTTCAGCCTCTTTCTCTTTCAGCCTCTGCTTCTCTTTCAGCCTCTCTCTCTGCTTCCCTCTCTTTCAGCCTGCTCTCTCTGCTTCCCTCTCTTTCAGCTCTCTCTCTGCTTCCCTCTCTTTCAGCCTCTCTCTCTGCTCCCTCTCTTTCAGCCTCTCTCTTTCAGCCTCTCTCTTTCAGCCTCTCTCTCTCAGCCTCTCTCTTTCAGCTCTCTCTTTCAGCTCTCTTTCAGCCTCTCTCTCTATGCCTCTCTTTCAGCCTCTCTCTCTGCTTCCCTCTCTTTCAGCCTCTCTCTCTGCTTCCCTCTCTTTCAGCCTCTCTCTCTGCTTCCCTCTCTTTCAGCCTCTCTCTTTCAGCCTCTCTTTCAGCTCTCTCTCTCTTCCCTCTCTTTCAGCCTCTGCTTCTCTGCTTCCCTCTCTCTATGCCTCTCTTTCAGCCTCTCTCTCTGCTTCCCTCTTTCAGCCTTTCAGCCTCTCTCTCTGCTTCCCTCTCTTTCAGCCTCTCTCTCTGCTTCCCTCTCTTTCAGCCTCTCTCTTTCCTCTCCTCTTTCAGCCTCTCTCTTTCAGCCTCTCTCTTTCAGCCTCTCTCTCTCTTCTCTCTCTCTCTCTCTCTCTCTCTCTCTCTGCCTCTCTTTCAGCCTCTCTCTCTCTCTGCCTCTCTTTCTCTCTGCTCTCTCTGCCTCTCTTTCAGCTCTCTCTCTGCTTCCCTCTCTCTCTGCCTCTCTTTCAGCCTCCTCTCTGCTTCCCTCTCTCTCTGCCTCTCTTTCAGCCTCTCTTTCAGCCTCTCTTTCAGCCTCTCTTTCAGCCTCTCTCTCTCTCTCTCTCTCTCTCTCTCTCTCTCTCTCTCTCTCTCTCTCTCTCTCTCTCTCTCTCAGCCTCTCTTTCTCTCTCTCTCTCTGCCTCTCTTTCAGCCTCTCTCTCTGCTTCCCTCTCTCTCTGCCTCTCTTTCAGCCTCTCTCTCTGCTTCCCTCTGCTGCCTCTCTTTCAGCCTCTCTTTCAGCTCTCTTTCAGCCTCTCTTTCAGCCTCTCTTTCAGCCTCTCTTTCAGCCTCTCTTTCAGCCTCTCTTTCAGCCTCTCTCTTTCTCTCCCTCTTCCCTCTCTTTCAGCCTCTCTCTGCTTCCCTCTCTTTCAGCCTCTCTCTCTGCTTCCCTCTCTTTCAGCCTCTCTCTCTGCTTCCCTCTCTTTCAGCCTCTCTTTCAGCCTCTCTCTTTCAGCCTCTCTTTCAGCCTCTCTCTTTCAGCCTCTCTCTTTCAGTCTTTCAGTCTCTCTCTCTCTTTCAGCTCTCTCTCTCTCTGCCTCTCTTTCAGCCTCTCTCTCTCTCTCTCTCTCTCTGCCTCTCTTTCAGCCTCTCTCTCTGCTTCCCTCTCTCTCTGCCTCTCTTTCAGCCTCTCTCTCTGCTTCCCTCTCTCTCTGCCTCTCTTTCAGCCTCTCTCTCTGCTTCCCTCTCTTTCAGCCTCTCTCTCTGCTTCCCTCTCTTTCAGCCTCTCTCTTTCAGCTCTCTCTCTGCTTCCCTCTCTTTCAGCCTCTCTCTTTCAGCCTCTCTCTCTCTCTCTCTCTCTCTCTCTCTCTCTCTCTCTCTCTCTCTCTCTCTCTCTCTCTCTCTCTCTCTCTGCCTCTCTTTCAGCTCTCTCTCTCTCTCTCTCTCTGCCTCTCTTTCAGCCTCTCTCTCTTCCCTCTCTCTCTGCTTCCCTCTCTTTCAGCCTCTCTCTCTGCTTCCCTCTCTCTCTGCCTCTCTTTCAGCTCTCTCTCTGCTTCCCTCTCTCTCTGCCTCTCTTTCAGCCTCTCTCTGCTTCCCTCTCTCTCTGCCTCTCTTTCAGCCTCTCTCTCTGCTTCCCTCTCTCTCTGCCTCTCTTTCAGCCTCTCTCTCTGCTTCCCTCTCTCTCTGCCTCTCTTTCAGCCTCTCTTTCAGCTCTCTCTGCTTCCTCTCTTTCAGCCTCTCTCTCTGCTTCCCTCTCTTTCAGCCTCTCTCTTTCAGCCTCTCTCTTTCAGCCTCTCTCTTTCAGCCTCTCTCTTTCAGCCTCTCTCTCTGCTTCCCTCTCTTTCAGCCTCTCTCTTTCTGCTTCCCTCTCTTTCAGCCTCTCTCTCTGCTTCCCTCTCTTTCAGCCTCTCTCTCTGCTTCCCTCTCTTTCAGCCTCTCTCTCTGCTTCCCTCTCTTTCAGCCTCTCTCTTTCAGCCTCTCTCTTTCAGCCTCTCTCTTTCAGCCTCTCTCTTTCAGCCTCTCTCTCTGCTTCCCTCTCTCTCTGCTTCCCTCTTTCAGCCTCTCTCTCTGCTTCCCTCTCTTTCAGCCTCTCTCTCTGCTTCTCTCTTTCAGCCTCTCTCTCTGCTTCCCTCTCTCTATGCCTCTCTCTCTGCCTCTCTCTCTGCTTCCTCTCTCTCTGCCTCTCTTTCAGCCTCTCTCTCTGCTTCCCTCTCTCTATGCCTCTCTCTCTGCCTCTTTCAGCCTCTCTTTCAGCCTCTCTCTCTGCTTCCCTCTCTCTATGCCTCTCTTTCAGCCTCTCTCTCTGCTTCCCTCTCTCTCTGCCTCTCTTTCAGCCTCTCTCTCTGCTTCCCTCTCTCTCTGCTTCCCTCTCTCTATGCCTCTCTTTCAGCCTCTCTCTGCTTCCCTCTCTCTCTGCTTCCCTCTCTCTCTGCTTCCCTCTCTCTATGCTCTCTCTCTGCCTCTCTTTCAGCCTCTCTTTCAGCCTCTCTCTCTGCTTCCCTCTCTCTATGCCTCTCTTTCAGCCTCTCTTTCAGCCTCTCTCTCTGCTTCCCTCTCTCTCTGCCTCTCTTTCAGCCTCTCTCTCTGCTTCCCTCTCTCTCTGCCTCTCTTTCAGCCTCTCTCTCTGCTTCCCTCTCTCTCTGCCTCTCTTTCAGCCTCTCTCTCTGCTTCCCTCTCTCTCTGCCTCTCTTTCAGCCTCTCTCTCTGCTTCCCTCTCTCTCTGCCTCTCTTTCAGCCTCTCTCTCTGCTTCCCTCTCTCTCTGCCTCTCTTTCAGCCTCTCTCTCTGCCTCTCTTTCAGCCTCTCTCTCTGCTTCCCTCTCTTTCAGCCTCTCTCTCTGCTTCCCTCTCTTTCAGCCTCTCTCTCTGCTTCCCTCTCTTTCAGCCTCTCTCTCTGCTTCCCTCTCTTTCAGCCTCTCTCTCTGCTTCCCTCTCTTTCAGCCTCTCTCTCTGCTTCCCTCTCTTTCAGCCTCTCTCTCTCTCTTTCAGCCTCTCTCTTTCAGCCTCTCTTTCAGCCTCTCTCTTTCAGCCTCTCTCTTTCAGCCTCTCTTTCAGCCTCTCTCTCTGCTTCTCTCTCTCTATGCCTCTCTTTCAGCCTCTCTCTCTGCTTCCCTCTCTTTCAGCCTCTCTCTCTGCTTCCCTCTCTTTCAGCCTCTCTCTCTGCTTCCCTCTCTCTCTGCCTCTCTTCAGCCTCTCTCTCTGCTTCCCTCTCTCTCTGCCTCTCTTTCAGCCTCTCTCTCTGCTTCCCTCTCTCTCTGCCTCTCTTTCAGCCTCTCTCTCTGCTTCCCTCTCTCTCTGCCTCTCTTTCAGCCTCTCTCTCTCCCTCTCTCTCTGCCTCTCTTTCAGCCTCTCTTTCAGCCTCTCTCTCTGCTGCTTCCCTCTCTTTCAGCCTCTCTCTCTGCTTCCCTCTCTTTCAGCCTCTCTCTCTCTCTTTCAGCCTCTCTCTTCAGCCTCTCTTTCAGCCTCTCTTTCAGCCTCTCTCTTTCAGCCTCTCTTTCAGCCTCTCTCTCTGCTTCCCTCTCTCTATGCCTCTCTTTCAGCCTCTCTCTCTGCTTCCCTCTCTTTCAGCTCTCTCTCTGCTTCCCTCTCTTTCAGCCTCTCTCTGCTTCCCTCTCTTTCAGCCTCTCTCTTTCAGCCTCTCTTTCAGCCTCTCTCTTTCAGCCTCTCTCTTTCAGCCTCTCTCTCTGCTTCCCTCTCTCTATGCCTCTCTTTCAGCCTCTCTCTCTGCTTCCCTCTCTTTCAGCCTCTCTCTCTGCTTCCCTCTCTTTCAGCCTCTCTCTCTGCTTCCCTCTCTTTCAGCCTCTCTCTTTCAGCCTCTCTCTTTCAGCCTCCTCTTTCAGCCCTCTCTTTCAGCCTCTCTCTCTCTCTCTCTCTCTCTCTCTCTCTCTCTCTCTCTCTCTGCCTCTCTTTCAGCTCTCTCTCTCTCTCTCTCTCTCTCTCTGCCTCTCTTTCAGCCTCTCTCTCTGCTTCCCTCTCTCTCTGCTTCCCTCTCTTTCAGCCTCTCTCTGCTTCCCTCTCTCTCTGCCTCTCTTTCAGCCTCTCTCTCTGCTTCCCTCTCTCTCTGCCTCTCTTTCAGCCTCTCTCTCTGCTTCCCTCTCTCTCTGCCTCTCTTTCAGCCTCTCTCTGCTTCCCTCTCTCCCTCTCTTTCAGCCTCTCTCTCTGCTTCCCTCTCTCTCTGCCTCTCTTTCAGCCTCTCTCTCTGCCTCTCTTTCAGCCTCTCTCTCTGCTTCCCTCTCTTTCAGCCTCTCTCTCTGCTTCCCTCTCTTTCAGCCTCTCTCTGCTTCCCTCTCTTTCAGCCTCTCTCTCTGCTTCCCTCTCTTTCAGCCTCTCTCTCTGCTTCCCTCTCTTTCAGCCTCTCTCTCTGCTTCCCTCTCTTTCAGCCTCTCTCTCTGCTTCCCTCTCTTTCAGCCTCTCTCTCTCTCTTCAGCCTCTCTCTTTCAGCCTCTCTTTCAGCCTCTCTCTTTCAGCCTCTCTCTTTCAGCCTCTCTTTCAGCCTCTCTCTCTGCTTCCCTCTCTCTATGCCTCTCTTTCAGCCTCTCTCTCTGCTTCCCTCTCTTTCAGCCTCTCTCTCTGCTTCCCTCTCTTTCAGCCTCTCTCTCTGCTTCCCTCTCTTTCAGCCTCTCTCTTTCAGCCTCTCTCTTTCAGCCTCTCTCTTTCAGCCTCTCTCTTTCAGCCTCTCTCTCTGCTTCCCTCTCTTTCAGCCTCTCTCTCTGCTTCCCTCTCTTTCAGCCTCTC
>NC_088224.1:61748809-61768809 GCF_036934945.1 Oncorhynchus masou masou
ACCGAGCTGAGATGAGAACATCATTGCAGCAAAGCGAAGGAGGACAGAGAGAAAGAACAACAAGTCCCAGCCCCCTAGTGGAAATGTCTCAGACCAAATGCCTGTTTCACCAGAGAGAAAAAGACTCACTTTGCTACAAAAATAAATAAAAATATCACTTTGTGTATGTTTCTGTACCAGTGTGTCTTCATTAGTCTTATCGGGAGAATACAAGTAGGGACTGCTGTTGTGTGCCACAATCAAACATTAATTCGACTTTAGTAATTTAACACTATCACGAAGATGGACACAGAGTAGCGATACTTACTCTTCTTTTTTTCTGTGTCCTCTATCCTGTTAGGTGATGTGCTTCTCTCCCTGCATCACTAAACTTGGTCTGCTCTGACATAGTGGAGAGCCAGCAAACCAATCCTTCAATCCCAGAGAGCTATTCTTGAACAGCATCCCTCTCTTTTGCATGGCCAACGGAAAAAGAAGGGCCTCTGGGAAGACATAACCTTTACACACGGCAGCTTCGGTAAAATAAAATAACAAATCGACAATTGGGCTGGCACACAGCAGTAGCTCCCAGGAGCCGGGGGGCCCTGTGAATTACACCCTTCTCTCACGCTCTCCGAGTCTACAAACAGGCCTCTGAATTCTCCACCGCCAGATTTATCTTATTTCCCCCAACTTATTTTCATATCTATTTCCTTTACTTTGTGAATTAGGCAGTAAATAAAAAGGCGCAGGGTTGCTGGTTGCACAGTGAAATCAGCTGGAATTGGCATATTAAAGCAGGCAGGCGAGGTGCGAGCCGGAGAGCCATCCTCCTGGATTTGGGCAAATTCAGCTGATGCAAAACAAGGAATTAATTTGAGGGGAGTCGGCCCTGCGTGCCGGCCTCGGCCCGCTCTGACAAAGATGAATGGCATCATTCCAAGCGAATGGTAATTTTACTTTTTGTGACAGTGCTTTAGAGCAAAAGCGACTGGGAGAGAGCACAAAGCATTTGCAATCCCATTGAGGGCCACTCGGTACCTGCCTATCAGACCCTGCACATAGTTTACCAATCATCTGATATTGATTGGTTGGAGACTAAAGTTTGAAGATGAATTAGAGAAGGAGAAGGTTAAGTCCTAACCTTGAAAGATTTAGTGTCTATTCAGGCCTCTAGTGTAGTACTCTCCTTGGCTTCCTAAGAGAATAGAGAACTTTTAAATTCAATAGGGGGTGGGAGACACAAAACGTGTCACATTCACCAAGTGAATCCACTGGAAGAAACGCACAAGAACACCCAAAAAGCATAATCTTTCTCCCCAGTTGATAGAAATGGTAATTGTATGTGTGGGATAATACTTTGAAGCCTGGGCTGTGGCCGGACAGACCGCCTCTTTAGGTTAAAAACGGGGCAACAAAACAGCTCCTTCTTAACGCTTTTGTTCGCTTCTCCACTTCTTTTAAATGTTTACTGAAAAAGAACCTTCAAATCCACTCTCAGCCTCCTGCACAATGTGGCACATCTCGCTCTGCGCTGCATTGAACACATTGTGCTCCGTCAATCGTTCATACCAACCGATTCCCATGAATCACATTTTATTTAACATCAACTTGAATTCCCAGGACTGATTTTCAACAAATATTTTCATCTGGGATTTTTCAAAAATGACATACAAATTGTGTAGCCTACAGCCGAGGTGATACTTTTTAGCTAAGAATCGCAACATGTGATATACGGTGGCAGTGAAGGGATCATAATATACTTATTTTGCAGAAAACAATAGGCCTAAATATCTCTTAACCTAACAATGTTTTTCTGACCTCTATCTACCAGCCAGTGTTGGACATCCGCAGACAATCCCACAGGACATAATTCCAGCACCTTCCATTTGAGATGCTACTACACTTCTAACATCCATGGCTAGACAGAGCCAGCAGCGCAGAGGAACCACCAGGCCCGGTTCTCCAGTTTCCCCAGGTCTCCTAGTCACTGTGACCCTGCAGGGGGGTTGGAGATTCAGATGTCCAAATGGACTGGTGGGCCTCCCATCTCAGCTGGGTCGTACCACTTAACGGCCCCCCTCCGGCCCTGGAGCCTGTGGTCTATACTCCGGGCTCCTCCAGCACCACTCGACCTCCTGACACAGCTTATCAGAGATGCAGGGCAGCTCTAACCCCACAAGATGCCCGTGAGTCACAGACAACGGTGAAGAGTGGCTGCTTGGTCAGCGGTCTGACAGAGAGGAGAGAATAAACCCCATCCTCATAAGGTGAATCGGTGAATCACTCTATACTGATAAGCTCTCTCTCTCTCTATGGACACAATGACAAGAGGCAGTAGTCCACACTCTACAAGACCTGGCCCCTGTGAATGTCTCCAACATGGTGGATTTTTGGGAGGTATTGAGCCTCAGTGACAGAGAGAATGTGAGGAGTGGAGTGAGGGTCTAAGACTGACATATACCTTTTTTTCACACTACTGAACCAAACTGAGCATAACTTCAGTTAACCCAGAACTAAAGTCTCAGGGAATGGGTCAGCTGCTCGATTAAGTTCTGGGTCCATACGTGTTAAGAGAAGAGATGAAGAGATGCTAGAACGAGGAGCTCCACCCTCTCTCTTTTTGCAAGTTATGGGCAAGTCTACGGGCCGAATGTCCCCTCCCCTTCCGAAATTCTAAAGCTCCAACACCTGCGAAATCGTCATTTGTCCAAATAACCACTGATGAAAACCCCAAACACCGGAAGTATTGCTGCTCGATAGCTATCAGTGTCCATAGTATAAAGACAGATTCCCGGTCCCATTTATGTTTAAGTAGTCTGTCCACGAGAAATGAAGCCAAGCACGGCTGAGCTGCACTGGTTAGCCATCCACTATAATTACTGAAATCGTGCTGGGGTCAGCCAACAGGCATTAGACTAAGAGGAAGACGGTAGCTGTGGAATGTTGATGTGCTTTCATGTGTGAGAGGGCTGATGAGGATGCAGGTGTGTCCGCAGGGACATATCGACGGACATCCCGGGTTACGGGGGGCAGATGGTGCAGGGCAGCAGGGCAAACAGGGGAATGGGGATTGATAACTACCCCTGCCAGGGACGCTAGCGTGTGCTATCTCTCACCACTGGGAAAGGTCAGAGCATAGTAGCCGCCTCACACATATACAGTAAACTGGCTGGTAAGAGCAATAATCTCATAATTGATACTCTCACGCACACAGAAACATGGTGCAACACTTGCTAAGCTCACTCTCAAAAACATGTTCTGATAGACAGTACATTAACATTCAAGCATGAAAAAAATACCCAGTGCATCATACACTGAGTGTACACAGCATTAGGAACACCATTCTAACATTGAGTTGCCCCCCCCCCCCCTTGCCTTCAGAACAGCCCTAATTTGTCAGGGTATGGAGTCCACAAGGTGTTGAAAGCGTTCCACAGGGATGTTGGCCCATGTTGAAGCCAATAATTCCCACAGTTGTGTCAAGTTCTTGATACACTCAAACCAGTACACCTGGCACTTACTACCATACCTTTTTCAAAGACACTTAAATATTTTGTCTTGCCCATTCACCCTCTGAATGGCACACACACACAATCCATGTTTCAATAAGGGATCATAGCTTTCACCTGGATTCACCTGGTCAGTTCCTAATGTGTTGTGCACTCAGTGTAGATAGGCATTATTATATACAGATATAGACAAACACACAGATACACACAAACACAGACCATGATACAGACCAGGACACACACACACACACACACACACACACACACACACACAACCAGGCTCTAGGGTTTAACCCTCTCAGCCGGCTTGGCCCTCAGCCCCTGAATGTGTGCAGCACTTAAACTTTCCCCTTTCAAACAGGGGGAGCACAAAGAGAGGAACACACCAGCGGGGCTGCCGATCATCCCTGCACACACACACACACGGCTGAGGGCGGACAACAGGCAGGTCCCTGCGCACGCCCAACACACAACAATGTCCTCCCAGGTCCCCCTGGGCTCAGACTCAGCCCGGCCCAGACGCTTAGAACGCTCTGCTCTTATGCAAGACTAGATAAATGACAATTCTTTCGAGAGGGGAATTGGGGAAAAGAGCGAGAGAGGGAGTGGCGAGGGGGTCTGTGTCTCTGTGGCTGTGCTGCAGCTGTCCCTTGGCCGGCCATGCCCCCCTCAGCAGCAGCAGCAGGTTTCTGCCTTCAGAAAAAACACGCTTCATTACGTCCTCTCTCTCCCAGGAGCAGCCAGAGGCCTTTCAGCACAGATAAGCCTCTTAGACATGAAGTAGCGCTCAGAGCAGAGTTTGAGTGACAGCAGGAAGGTTGAGCCATTCAGCGGACAATGCTTCATTCTCTGGGCTTTAATCTAGGAGGAGGACAATGATCTGTTTTCTAGGCCTCATCTCTCCCTCTCTCTCACTTTTTCCCACAGCAGCAGTAGGTGACTGGCAGGACAGGAAGGAGAGGAGAAAGAATGGTGAGGGGTGAGAGAGAGAGAGAGAGAGAGAGAGAGAGAGAGAGAGACGCTATCTCACAAGGCCTCGTGTTACCCCTCAACGGTCCGGATTGAGGTGGGAGGGAATGGGAGAGGGGTAAAAGGCGAGGGCACAGGAGGCATTGAGGAGGGTGAAGAGAGGAGAGGAAAGAGAGCAGTAGGCATAGAGGAATCAATCACAGACGTGGACAATGTGGCTGTGATGGTTCATTGGAGCTGGATGATGGACTGGCAGGTGAACGGTGCTCGGTGACGTGACTAACTCCGCTACAACACTTTATCTCTATCATCTTCCTCGGGCCAATGACACAGGCGTCACAGCGGCCTAGCACCCATTGTGTGTCAACCTCACCACCTATTTATAGCATGTCAACAACAGGACAGGGTGCATAATAAACACTGATTAACAGAAACATTGGAAGAACGTTCAATCAACAGTTGACTGATTGCTCATATTATCTGAATCAAGAGAATGAAAGAAAAGAGATTCTATAGTCATTTAGACTAGTCAGGACTACACAGCGAGAACGTGCCAAGTCAAGGGCCTCAGATAGATTATTTTAGAACCACCTCACACTTCAGCCTGGTTTGTTTTGCTCCGTCGAGAGTATAAACATCCACACTTCTTTTACAATAAACAGCAGCAAAGCCGCACGGATCCATGGCCGTGAAGCGCTCAAGCTGAAGCTATTCACAGAGCGCAGAAGTCAGTGAAGTAACTGCATTGAGACTGACTACTGCTTTTATACATATGGAAACATGTCCTTCAGGTCAACGACTGTAAAAACCCTTTGTGTTTCACTGACGTGTCAATCACTGGGCTACTTGCTAATCAGACCATTGCACTAAACGGTCTGATTACACCAGTTTCCGTGTGGTTACTGTTGGACCGACTGGCTGGGTTGACACTGGCTATTCGGGCTGTTAGTGTGACTCTGATTGAAAAGAGTCGTGGTTTTTGTACCTTTATTTATACAGGTAAATTTTAAGGGGAACTGACAACATTTTAGTAACATGAAATATTGTAAAATATGTTCATATATAGCCCCAGGGATATTATGACACCTTAATTACATTTTCTGACAAGTGAGCACTTAATACTTTTATAGAATGTGTGGGAATATCGTAGGGTAAGGCACTTGTGAAAATTCTATAGCAATATAGAGTGGGAAAGCGGACGTGCATTTGGACAATTAATAGACACTGCAGTAAATAAAACTTAATAAAAACATATCAGTCTTGTCCACGACTGGACTCTAAACAGACCAGTGCGCCATAACCAATCAGAGCTACAGTAGACCTATATGTAAATAAGACATTTGCCACACAGGCCTGCCATCATTCACTTTGAACTGGACTGTGTGTTAACAGGCAGAAACAACAGCGCAACTTTAGACCATTAGAAAAAGCATTCGCCAAAAGCCACAAAATACACCTGAATGGATTTCTGCAAATATGCATTCCCAGGCATGTTAACTGTGGGTAACAGTCCTTCAAGTTCAGCATAGCTAGCTAGCAAAGTGTTTCACATGTCTTGCTAGCTAACCAAATGACACCTGCATCTCTAACTGTAGCCACCAAAAACGATATATGAGGGGAAAAGTTGAACACTTGTCCAAAGACATGACATCCTCCCAGCATCTAGCTAGCTAGCTAATGTTAGACTCCCATGTTTTTAGTTTGCTAAATAAATAGCTACATAAATAGATACGCTGGCCTATTAGCCAAGTCATGACAGACTTGTGATCATTGCCCTTGCTAGCTTGATTGTCTAAGTTGCATCCGTTTTTGGGGGATGACCTGGGGAGCTCTGAGGTACCGGGAAAAAAATCACCTTTATCATAAAGCATTGCATGCATATCATTGCATTTGCGTAGTGGCATAGAGCAGTAAAGTAGAGCCACTTACAGAAGTTGCACACATGGAGAACATTTTAGTAACCTAGGGTCCAGCAAAAATGTGGCCTTTTATAAACACATTTCGTCCAATTCTATGCAATTTTACACTACTGGTGACTTTGGCAGAATCTTTTTTAATACCACACAAATGATGGAAATGACAGGCTGCTTTGACCCTGACAAACTGAGAATCTGAGATGAATGAAAACGACCGTGTCTTGAATACATCAATATAAATAGGCCTGGGTGTGTGGAGACATATTGTAGGATACAATACGAGGAGGAAATTACAATCCCAACAAATTGATAAATAATGAAGAGGCAACTCGAATTAACTTTGATCTCTTCAATCCGGCCAAGTAGGTTAAGGAACAACACAGACCAAAACAAAGGTGCCGGATCCCTTTCCGGCAGGATCCAGCTCAAATTATACACTGCTTACTCTACGTCATTGAATTTTTAATCAAATAGGACCTATTTTTAAAACCACTCATAAAGTTGGTTTGTAGCATAAACTGTGAATTTGTCATTTTTTACTGATATTATAATTGTCTGTTTATTTCATATCTGCAAAGTAGTTAAAACACTGTCACTTCCACGTTAAGAACACATTCTTCTTTATAATGATGATTGTTTAGTGCCAAGTGCATTAACAAAAAAATCTTAAATGGAAACACCAGCATACTTGTTTGAGAAACATGTATGTCGTGCATACAAGAATGCCAATGCCTCAAACATTGGGTCAATGTCTGTGTGTGAGTGTGAGTGTGAGTGTGAGTGTGAGTGTGAGAGTGAGAGAGAGAGACAGATGGCCTGCTAACCTCAGTTTCAGCAGTTAAGGAAGCTTAGTGACAAGGAGGACCTTTAACCTTCTAACAACCTCCATACTTCCCCACCACTGACATCCCAATACACACACACACACACAACACTAACACCTCCGCAAGAGCCGTCCAATGTGCACCTTGGGTCCCCATCCCACCCTCTCTCATCCACTTCCATACATCCCTCGCACCTCATCACAATCCCAGCACCTTAACCCTTAACATCTCATATCCTCCACGCACCTTCAACCCTCCAGTTAGCCCAGAATGAAAGAATCCCTTAACTCCCTTCATGTACCAACCAACATCTGCACACATCCCAAGCACACACATTGCTACCACCATCCGATACAAACACTGTGGCTCTACACCTCCATAGCCGTACCTTTATAGGGGTATAACCACAGATGTAAACATGTGTATGCATATGTAGGCAGACATACAGGCAGACAGAGCGACACGACAGACTCACATGACAGACTAACGGAGACGGACACACTCTCGGAGACAATCAGACAATGGCCGCCGTCACGACAGATCAGTGTGTTTATGTCCCTTGTCAGTCCCGAGCACAAACGTCCCCCTGACTATTTCCAGCCGCCCCCGTCCCACTCCTACATGTCCTGACCTCCCAGGCAGTCTTTGAACACAGACACTTTGCTTTCTGTCACGTCAGCGTATCACAGCCCCAGAAGAGCCCCTCTCTGTCTGTGTACACGACGGACACACCGGGCAATGAATGGGCTTCTGTTGGGCCACTCTAATGACTTGATTTAGAGATGTTGTGGCTTACGTCAGGAAACACCAGTCATAATCGCTGGCCAACAGGCCTCTGTGGCCGACTGGCCCGCTCAATGAGGGCACTGCGAGTCGACCAGGCCCTCTGAGCCCCATTCAACTCCCCTCCCTCCAGTTTTCTTCCCCCCTCCTCTCCCCCATCTTGATCTAGTTTACAGGTCTGGTGAGGGGGAAAGGAGAATTTGGGGGGGGGCTCTCTGATAACCAGCCATATAAAACACACCACAAGTTTTCACTGGAGCTGGGTAATGAGGCTCACCTCTGACCCCTGGCTGATGACTTCCATACCTGTGGATGTGCAAGGGAATGTGTGTGTGTGTGTGTGTGTGTGTGTGTGTGTGTGTGTGTGTGTGTGTGTGTGTGTGTGTGTGTGTGTGTGTGTGTGTGTGTGTGTGTCTGCAGCTGGTGGCTGACAGGGACATGACTAATGAAGTCTTGGGACAGAACTAACAGGGTGGGAATTAAAACAAACAAAACTGAGAGACTGTAACAGGAAAAGAGCGACTGTAACAGGAAAAGAGCGACTGTAACAAGGAAAAGAGCGACTGTAACAGGAAAAGAGAGACTGTAACAGGAAAAGAGCGACTGTAACAAGGAAAAGAGCGACTGTAACAGGAAAAGAGCGACTGTAACAAGGAAAAGAGAGAATGTAACAGGAAAAGAGAGAATGTAACAAGGAAAAGAGAGACTGTAACAGGAAAAGAGAGACTGTAACAAGGAAAAGAGAGACTAACAGGAAAAGAGAGAATGTAACAGGAAAAGAGAGACTGTAACAGGACAATAGAGACTAACAGGGAAAATAGAGACTAACAGGAAGAGAGACTGTAACAGAAAAAGAGAGACTGTAACAGGACAAGAGAGACTGTAACAGGAAAAGAGAGACTGTAACAAGGAAAAGAGAGACTAACAGGAAAAGAGAGACTAACAGGAAAAGAGAGACTAACAGGAAAAGAGAGACTGTAACAGGAAAAGAGAGACTAACAGGAAAAGAGAGACTGTAACAGAAAAAGAAAGCCTGCAACAGGACAAGAGAGACTGTAACAGGACAAGAGAGACTGTAACAGGACAAGAGAGACTGTAACAGGACAAGAGAGACTAACAGAAAAAGAGAGACTGTAACAGGAAAAGAGAGACTGTAACAAGGAAAAGAGAGACTGTAACAAGGAAAAGAGAGACTGTAACAAGGAAAAGAGAGACTAACAGAAAAAGAGAGACTGTAACAAGGAAAAGAGAGACTGTAACAGGACAAGAGAGACTAACAAGGAAAAGAGAGACTAACAGGAAAAGAGAGACTAACAGGAAAAGAGAGACTAACAGGAAAAGAGAGACTAACAGGAAAAGAGAGACTGTAACAGAAAAAGAGAGACTGTAACAGGAAAAGAAAGACTAACAGAAAAAGAGAGCCTGTAACAGGACAAGAGAGACTGTAACAAGGAAAAGAGAGACTAACAGGAAAAGAGAGACTGTAACAGGAAAAGAGAGACTGTAACAGAAAAAGAGAGACTGTAACAGGAAAAGAAAGACTAACAGAAAAAGAGAGCCTGTAACAGGACAAGAGAGACTGTAACAAGGAAAAGAGAGACTAACAGGAAAAGAGAGACTAACAGGAAAAGAGAGACTGTAACAGAAAAAGAGAGACTGTAACAAGGAAAAGAGAGACTGTAACAAGGAAAAGAGAGACTGTAACAAGGAAAAGAGACTGTAACAAGGAAAAGAGAGACTGTAACAGAAAAAGAGACTGTAATGGGAAACGAAAGACTGAAACAAGGAAAAGAGAGACTGTAACAAGGAAAAGAGAGACTGTAACAAGGAAAAGAGAGACTGTAACAGAAAAAGAGACTGTAATGGGAAAAGAAAGACTGAAACAAGGAAAAGAGAGACTAACAGGAAAAGAGAGACTGTAACAGGCAAAGAGAGACTGTAACAAGGAAAAGAGAGACTGTAACAGGACAAGAGAAACTGTAACAGGAAAAGAAAGACTGTAACAGGAAAAGAGAGACTGTAACAGAAAAAGAGACTAACGGGAAAAGAAAGACTGAAACAAGGAAAAGAGAGACTAACAGGAAAAGAGAGACTGTAACAGGAAAAGAGAGACTGTAACAGGAAAAGAGAGACTGTAACAGGACAAGAGAGACTGTAACAGGACAAGAGAGACTGTAACAGGACAAGAGAGACTGTAACAGGAAAAGAGAGACTAACAGGAAAAGAGAGACTAACAGGAAAAGAGAGACTGTAACAAGACAAGAGAGACTATAACAGGAAAAGAGAGACTGTAACAAGGAAAAGAGAGGGGCAAAAGGAGAGAAGAAAGACAGAAACAAACATTAAGAGAAAGAAAGGCTAAATGAGAGAGTTTGGTAAGCAGAGGGCTACAGACTTGTAACAGTGGTCTAACTGGGAGTGTGTGTGTGTGTGTGTATTTGTGTTACTGTGAGTGTAGGGAACACAGGCCCACCTGGCAACCTAGGACTGTCACCCACTGCAGGCCTAAAGGTCAGGGATCAGAGTCTAGACAGAGCTGCGTGGCCTAATTACACATGAAGCGAAATAGAATGGCACACACTAAATGCTTTAACCTAAATTTCACAGGCTTAACCTTCTAAGAGATACGCAGCCTAGGCCGTCTCCAAAATGGCAACCTATTCCCTATTCCCTATATATACTTTTGACCAGGTTCCATAGGGCCCATAGGGCTCTGGTCAAAAGTAGCGCACTATATAGGGAATAGGGTGCCATTTGGGATGCAACCCTGGTGGTGATTGGGTCTGCATTCAAAAATATTTCACATAAAGCTTACTTAATTGACTGTATTAATTTCACTGCATCAGGGATAGCGTACACAGACGTTTCGGCTTTGCGGCACTCTTCAGAATTATCTGAATTCACAGGTTTTACTCACCAACCAAATTTCTGGGAGAGATGGTCCCCTTTTGGTGATGGGGGAGTAGCGAGTACAAACCAGTAGCCATTGGGCATTTGATAAACAGCTACATAAATCCAGCCATGACAAAATTGTTTCACAGGAGTTTAGCATTCACTTTAGTCATTAGTGCTATGTTGTTTATAATGTCACCAATCGCATCTATCGTTCCAGAACAAAGATCCCATTTCAGTCCAAGAGAGACAGATCTGTGACCGTGATGACTGTGTGGTCATAAGGTCGTGACCTCCTGCCACAGCCAGTGGCGCCAGCAGTGAGGTGAGAACCCCACAGACGGACTGACAGACAGACATCCTGTCTCTGGACACACAAACACAATTAAGCAGTCGAGACTGCTCGTTTTATATAGACATTTAAATTGCGTTCCTGATGACCCCTTAGCCTAGCCAACCCACTCCTACACATGTAGGGAGAGGAGACACAGTGAAAGGGACGTGTAGTTTGTGTCCGGTTCCACAGAATCAATACATGGCAGACTGACACATCCTGAAGGATCGCAGGACAACCAACATAAATCATATAGCTGGTCTTGATCACAGTGGGTGTGGGGGGGTGGGGGCAGTCTGAACATGTGATAGCTATCAGAGCAGGGTGCCCCCAGGGGCCCTGAACCCCAGGAGCCTCATGGCCTTACAGGTCTGCACCCACTGAGCCTGATCCCCATGTAGCCTTCCACCCATGCTATCCGCTGGATACTTCTCCCCACTGTATCAGTCCTATGTGTCCCCACAGGGCCACCGTCCGCAGGGCTGCATGCCCAAAGGTAATGACAATTACATTAGCAGCAGCAGAGCATTTCATTAGAGCCAGAAGGCCCTCAATGGAACAGGGGACACCTGTAATAGAATCCCCCCCAACCCCCACCCCACGCCCCCGCAGACGCACCCCTCGCCTCTTTAAACATTTAAGTCTTTGTCTGGAAGGTTTACATGCCTTCCCGAGACTGATCAAATCACAACCAAGGAATTAGATTTTATTGGCGGGACGATGGAATGCGAACACCTGTATCCGGGCGGAATAACCCCGGTACAAGATTGGATTAGCACAGAAACATCAAATAAAAAAGGAAGACGTGCAGAAAATCTAATCGGGCCGTTGTTACTCCTGCCTTTCACACCCCGGTGTGCCTCTGTGCACTGAGCAATTACAAGTGTTGTATGCAAGGGTGGAAGTGGGGGGAAATTCAGTCTGTAAACTCATCAGTCAACATACCTGGCAGTCAGAAATACAAAATGTCGATGTTAGCATGTCATTCTCCCAAACATGGATGAGGTGGGCAGTACCAGTGTGTTAGTTCTGTGAGAGGGCGGAGGTTAACTTGGCAGTATGATACTGGCACACAGCCAGGCTAAAGCTGTTGGTTTGACTACTAGCATTACAGCAGATCGATTTTAATTGCTGACAAAACAAAAATCTTAAAATGCATATAGCTGAACTAGGTTAAAGGTCGGGTGATGGGAGGTGAGAGGAGCTTTTACATGGTTCCCTTAAAAACAAGCAGCTGAAGCAGAGGTGTCTGGGATGAACTGGGCTGTGAAGCTTTAGAGAGACGTAGAGAAGGTGGAGGACCGGTCCTGAGGGACAGACAGACATAAGGCCAACTTGGCACCAAGGGTGCCAGAGAGACAGATCCATAAAGATTGTATAGGGGGATGGGAGTGAAGGGAAAGGGGGATATCTAGTCAGTTGTACAACTGAATGCATTCAACCCAAATGTGTCTGTCGCATTTAACCCAACCCCTCTGAAACAGAGAGGTTTGGGGGGCTGCCTTAATCGACGTCCACATCAAAGGGGTCAGGGGTCGGACATAACGTCATGAGTCATCATCAGTCGGTGACGTCCATGTTGGGGCAGCTGGGGATATAGCGGAGGGAGACAAATAGAGACGGGACCTAGTGGATGTGCTGAGAGATAGCAGCAGGATAAATCAACGTGTTCTGCTGGGATATTGCCCCCAGGGAAAAGCACTGTTGTTTTATCTCCGGCTAGAGCCAAAACTGTCGCACGGCCATCAAATTGCTCGCCAACGTTCCAAAAACTTTAGGAAAACATGACAAGTGGGGGAAGAGGTGAAAATGACATTAATTGGATAATGAAACAGTCGTAAAGCTTGTGGAATTCCTTCTGTTGGCGAGTCTATGTTTTATTTCTGGGGGCTGTGTCAACATGGCTGGACCTCACCGCGTCCGTTCCCGTGGTAACCTGTAGGGCACTAGGGGACACGGCATCCTGGGAGCTGTGGCGTTTTCATAAACAGACTTTTTATTCATAAGTGGTGATTATTTTCACGGCTGCCTTTTTCCCCACTGCCCACCAAAGCGAGCCGCCTTCCCCACTGCCAAAGCCTTGTACATGGAATTTAAAAAACAATGCCAGCATTAAATTCTCCAATAGGGTTCTCAATCAAACTAGAGTGTGAATGTGTCTGTGTGGTGTGTATATGTGTGTGAGGGTGGGCAGTATTTCATTGTGCACAACAGTGTGTGTGTGTGTGTCTGGGGAGGGGGGCATATTTCTCAGAGCACAGCGTCCGAGGAGTACCTCCATCTCTCAGTGCCTGACAGCCTCCCCAGAACTGACCTTCAGTTCCATAACTACCTCTTCTCTCCTGCTCTCTCCTCCCTCTCTCCCTCCCACCCTCTCTTCCTGGTACCCGCAGCAGCCTTTGTCATTGATCGCTGATGCGATTGGCTGCCCACATGCTCAGTAATGACATGCCCGGTCGCACAGATTAAACTGTCAGCTGTCGGCAATTGATGGGCGGGCAGAGGGTCCGTGGGCAGACACCCCACCTGCAGCACTCCGCCCTGCCCAGCCCTGCACTGCCCATTCCTGCTATGCTTAAACCTGTACTGCTAAAGCATGCCCTGCCTAGCCCTGCCATGCTCGGGCCCAACCCCGACTTACCCTGCCAAACCGTAGGTGTGTGATGAGCCATGCCAGGCCATCACCCCAACAACCCCATTAATACTGCCTCCATCCATCCATCCCTCCCTCCCTCCCGCCCCCACCCAACCCAGGCCTACGGCAATCCTCCCCACTGCGACCCTCAGTCAGGGAGAGAGGGAGGAAACGGAGGGAGGGAGAATAAGTAGAGCTGGAAATTGTGAGTGGAAAGGGGAGTAGCGAGCTGGTGAGATATTAAGGTTATATCCTTCCTGTTTGGCCCTGTCCGGGGGTATCATCGGATGGGGCCAAAGTGTCTCCTGACCACTCCTGTCTCAGCCTCCAGTATTTATGCTGCAGTAGTTTGTGTTGGGGGGCTAGGGTCAGTTTGTCTGTCTTATCCGTTGTCCTGTGTGAATTTAAGTATGCTCTCTCTAATTCTTTCTTTCTTTCTCTCTCTTGGAGGACCTGAGCCCTAGGACCATGCCTCAGGACTACCTGGCATGATGACTCCTTGCTGTCCCCAGTCCACCTGGCCGTGCAGCTGCTCCAGTTTCATCTGTTCTGCCTGCGGCTATGGAACCCTGACCTGTTCACCGGACGTGCTACCTGTCCCAGACCTGCTGTTTTCAACTCTCTAGAGACAGCAGGAGCGGTAGAGATACTCTTATTGATCGGCTATGAAAAGCCAACTGACATTTACTCCTGAGGTGCTGACTTGCTAAACCCTCGACAACTACTGTGATTATTATTATTTGACCATGCTGGTCATTTATGTACATTTGAACATCTTGGCCATCTTCTGTTATAATCTCCACCCGGCACAGCCAGAAGAGGACTGGCCACCCCTCATAGCCTGGTTCCTCTCTAGGTTTCTTCCTAGGTTTTGGCCTTTCTAGGGTGTTTCTCCTAGCCACCGTGCTTCTACACCTGCATTGCTTGCTGTTTGGGGTTTTAGTCTGGGTTTCTGCACAGCACTTTGAGATATCAGCTGATGTACGAAGGGCTATATAAATACATTTGATTTGATTTGAGATATTGTAGAGAAAAAACGAGGAAGAATGTACAGAAAGAGAGAAAAGTGTATGAGCTTGCCTGTGTGTGAGTGCGCATGCCTGCATATGTGTGTTGCCTTGGGACAGTGGTGGGATGAGCAGCTCGGCTAGGCCAGCCTCCAGTCTGTGGGCTGGGTTGAGTTGAACGCTCAGGGCCCACGCGGCGGCCCCGTGTTGTGCTTGGCTGGCAGTTTGCTAACTGTCAGCGCAGTATCTCTTTACACTGATGAATGGGATGTTTCCAGGCCGTTCCCAAAGCCTCCGCTCCCCCATTCAGACGCTTCATCCACGGGAACGGGCAAGAAAACAAGGTCTCCTACTCCCTGCCAGCATCCCTTAGGGGCCAGGGCCCAGACTGAAGCGGGATGGGGTTAAATTTAAACTGGCCCTTGAGTAGGGGAGACAGAGAGACAGAGGAGGAGAAAGAGACAGGGAGGGGGAGAGAGAGAGAGAGAGAGAGAGAGAGAGAGAGAGAGAGAGAGAGAGAGAGAGAGAGAGAAACAGAGAAACAGAGAAACAGAAAGAGAAAGAGGCTGAGAATGAGTGCAGGCTTTTGAAGAATACTAGTCTTCTGAGCAGAAAGAAACATGTGAATGTCCCTGGTGTAAGGGTTTGGGTTGGGTATGTGAGCCAGAGATAAAATCGATTAGCTTGTCCAGTGACCCGGTGAATAAAGGGGGTCCTGGCCCAGCCTGGGCCCTGACAGAGACATCCAGGCCTGGGGCCTCCAGAGGCCCCTACGGGCCCACTGTCTCCTGGTTCTGTGGACACTGGGGTGAACAAGTGGTGCCCTCCTGTCAAACTGGGCCCCCAAGCAAAGAAGAAACACACTACCTCACCACTTCACTGCTCTCTGATTCCGAGAGAGATGGGGGGGAGAGAGAGAGAGAGAGAGAGAGAGAGAGAGAGAGAGAGAAAAGTGTTGACTGGCTTGTGTCGGTTAGAATCAGAGTTTAAACAGGGAGGAAGAGGAGAAAGAGAAAGGGAGTTGGGCCTGTGTGTCTGCTCCAGAACTGTAGTCCACAATCCCTCTCTACTCGACCCAAAGCTGCAACTGTTCCCCAATCTGTACGGCCAGGTCACCCATGATATTAGACCGTATTCAACGTCCATCCATGCCTGAGGACGTCGGGAGATGATGAAGAAATCGGCCATTAGGGGCAACAGTGAGCGCAGTTACTTTCAATTAAGTTTCCGTTCTGCTAAAGTGTTGTGGACAGGAATGGTGGATGGGCGTAAGCATGTGCTTCTAATTCCAAAGGTTGCGAGTTCTAATCCAGCAGCAGGAAGTTATTTTTGTTCTAAGCCTATCTCAAACCTTAACCCTTATCTTAAACATTCAAAGTTAATGCTCAACCTTAAGATTTCGAAATTCAGAGTTGATGCCCAAATTTTAAGGTTATAAAACTTTGCAATTTGACGTTTGCAAGAACTTCGAAATGTGAAGTTTCAGACACATGGCTGAACGCCTAATTCTGGTGTGAGACCGTGAGAGCAAGTGGATCTGTAGCCTCAGCACCGAGCTTCTCCACTCACGTCACATGACATCCCCTTTAAAGACAGACCTCTTAAAAGAGCACACCTTTTCTTCCCAGCTCATTGTCAACGGTCTGACCTTAGAAATCACTGAGTGGAAAACAGTGTCTGTTCGCTGCAGCTTTCCAAGCAGTATTAGAATAATATTGCCACAGGGCCGGGAGGGATGCTAACGTTAATCAAAACAGGATATCCTGAGGAGGACGGGTAGGTTCGCTCTACCTCTGGCTTTGTTTTTGTGTTTGTGGACAGGCGACAATCCCAGGAAGCTCAGAGAGAGGCTCATCAAAGCGCCGAGCGGGGGCCAATGGCCACGCGACTGGCTGGAATGCGCCTCGGAAAGGAATATCCACTGTCTCTATTGTTCTCCAAAGTTTTTCCTCGGTCTCATCATCCCAATCACATTGCTGCATGGCCGCGGGATGTCCAGTAAACCGCCAGGTACAGACACAGCGCTAATCAGCCAGCCCCGCATTCCTTTCAACCAGCACATTCTTTCCCCCACTGCGACCCTGGCCGACCGTCAACACACACACACACACACAGGAGGAGGAAATGATGCAGACACATCTCAGAGGACAGGGGGCTACATGTTCCCGTCCCTCACACCTGAGGGCGTCGAGGGGTGCCAGACTACCATGTGGAAGTTCTTCACGTCACAAAACATCTGTAGCATTCATCAACATATCGCCATTCCAACACTGACAAGACAGAGGCTCTCGGCAACAATCAGGTAAAGCTTCCATCAGAAACGACCCGTGGCTTTGATCACGTCTCCCCCCCCTCATCTCTCCTGCCCTGAGGGGTCAGAGGTCACTGGTTAATGAGGTTCCAGCCTGGATAGTGGGGGCTTGGTGCGGCTTAGAAGAAAGGTGTACACTACAGCCCCCCCCATCCTCCCTCTCACCATTCCATCTCAGCTACAGATGGGCATGACATGATCTTTTTTTCTCCCTCATTCTTTCCTCCCCTGAGTTAATCATAATCGAGTGCCTCCAGCTGCAGCCCTGGAGCGCTCCCCAATACCCGCCCTCAAATCCGTCCCCGGCTGTCGGGAGATCCCACTGCACTGGAACACTGTTATCTGCGTTCTCA
This sequence comes from Oncorhynchus masou masou, assembly GCF_036934945.1. Classification (NCBI taxonomy): domain Eukaryota; kingdom Metazoa; phylum Chordata; class Actinopteri; order Salmoniformes; family Salmonidae; genus Oncorhynchus; species Oncorhynchus masou. The sequence goes on from NC_088224.1 coordinate 61,766,325, forward strand.
CAAAGCGATTGTTGTATAATTCCTGTTTGTGGCTGCGATCCAGTCCAGTATGAGAAAGAAAGTACCCGCTTTGCCTGGCAGCAGTCCCAGAGACATTATTAAGAACAACATAACAAAAACGCAGACAAACGGAGGCATATGAAAGCACACACACTGTTGTACACATGCACACCCACATCATACACACTGTCTGGCCGTACACACCTTAGCACACCAGCCAAACCCTATATATATATGAGGGATGTAGCCTACTGTACTGTAGAGGGAGTGAAAGAGTTCACTCACTTGTTGTCCACACATGAACAAGCTCACATACAGTGTATTCGGATATTCAGACCCCTTCACTTTTTCTACTTTTTTTGTCACGTTACAGCATTATTCTAAAACGGATTAAATAAACTTTTTTCCTCAACAATCTGCACACAATAATGACAAAGCAAAAAATGTTTTTTAGAAATTTTTGGGGGGAAAAAAAACAAAAAAAACAAGTACCTTATTTTTGTAAGCAATCAGACCCGTTGCTATGAGACTAAATTGAGTGCATCCTGTTTCCATTGATCATCCTCGAGATTTTACTACAACTTGATTGGAGTCCACCTGTGGTACATTCAATTGATTGGACATGATTTGGAAAGGCACAAACCTGTCTATATAAGGTCCTACAGTTGACAGTGCATGTCAGAGCAAAATTCAAACCATGAGGTCGAAGGAATTGTGTGTAGAGCTCTGAGACAGGATTGTGTCGAGGCACAGATCTGGGGAAGGGTACCAAAACATTTCTGCAGCATTGAAGGTCCCCAAGAACAGTGGCCTCCATAATTCTTAAATGGAAGAAGTTTGAAACCACCAAGACTCTTCCTAGAGGGAGGGAGGGAGGAGACAGAGGGAGGGAGGGAGGGAGGGAGGGAGGGAGGGAGGGAGGGAGGGAGGGAGGGAGGCTGCCCGGACAAACTGAGCAAACAGGGGAGAAGGGCCTTGGTCAGGGAGGTGACCAAGAACCTGATGGTGACTCTGACAGAGCTCCAGAGTTTCTCTGTGGAGATGGGAGAACCTACCAGAAGGACAACCATCTCTGCAGCACTCCACCAATCAGCCCTTTATGGTAGAGTTGCCAGACAGAAGCCATTTCAGAGTAAAAGCCACATGAAAGCACACTTGGAGTTTGCCAAAAGGCACCTAAAGACTCTCAGACCATGAGAAACAAGATTCTCTGGTCTGATGAAACCAAGATTAAACTCTTTGGCCTGAATGCCAAGCGTAACGTCTGGAGGAAACCAGGCACCGCTCATCACCTGGCCAATACCACGTTTTTCAGCGGCAGGGACTGGGTGACTAGTCAGGATCGTGGGAAATATGAACGGTGCAGAGACGCTCCCCATCCAACCTGATAGCGCTTGAGAGGATCTGCAGAGAAGAATAGGAGAAACAGCACAAATACAGGAGTGCCAAGCTTGTAGAGTCATATTCGAGGCTGTAATCGCTGTCAAAGGTGCTTCAACAAAGTACTGAGTAAAGGGTCTGAATACTTATGTAAATGTGATATTTTTAATACATTGGCAAACATTTCTAAAAACCTGTTTTTGCTTTGTCACTATGGGGAATTGTGTGTAGATTGATGAGGAAAAACAACTATCTAATCAATTTAAAACAAGGCTGTAGCATAACAAAATGTGGAAAAGGTGAAGGGGTCTGAATACTTTCCAAATGTTCTATATACTTATGGCAAATTTATTTGTTTACAGCAGGTATAAAAGGTGCAGCGAAATGCTTACGTGCTATTTCCCTCAACAATGCAGTACACCTTTACAATAGAGTGCAGGTGTATATAACACTCGTAGAAAGCACCAGGTTGTCTTTGATTGCCATAAAATAGATGGAAGACCCTTTATTTAACCCACTCGCTCCACATCCGCCCAATGCTTACAACCCTCCCCAGACCAGAGTGCCTGTAGTAGTGTGAGAGAGTTTGGTGTGACTGTGACTGTGAGGGATTGTGCTAGCATGGTGGTGACGCTAGCTGATACCTAGCCTGGGTCCCATCTGTAATGACAAGGAGTTGGCAAGGCGGCACAAACAGATCTGGGATCCAGGCGAGCTGATACCTGCTCCAGGTAATGGATTGGAGCAGCTACATGATTGAAGCCCTTTAATTAGCTAAGGGACGTCGTTTCTCCACACGTACCAACCAATCATATTGCCTCATTCATTGAGGGGAAAGAGACTGCACCATCAGCAATGTGTCCACACAATAACTACTGCACTCAGACACACAAATCAATCATATGTTTGGGGAACGGTTCGAACAAACAGGAATGGAATCTATTGGAAAAACTGTGCACATAAACACACAGTACATGCTTTTCGTACATAAGGGGACATGTTTTTTTATGTTTCTTTATCTCCCTCTCTTTCACTCTCTCTGTATCTTCCTCTCTTTCTCTCTCTCTAACACACACACACGCACACACACACGCATCTATAAAAA